>NW_026731636.1:940000-1185086 GCF_028476545.2 Physella acuta
GGTAGGTAGGTAGGTAGGTAGGTAGGTAGGTAGGTAGGTAGGTAGGTAGGTAGGTAGGTTGGTAGGTTGGTAGGTTGGTAGGTTGGTAGGTTGGTAGGTAGGTGGGTGCGGGATGGCTAGTGGTATCCAACAGCAGCTAGAGGTTTTTGATCTGGCCGAGTAGAACTGCAGTATGCGTTCGGCTCTTCCGAAAAGCCTGGTACGTCGGACTCCCAAGTCCCCCACATAATAGCGTGGGGGAGGAGAGGTGCAAGACTGCGGGGAACCAAAAGAGTCCGCCGCCAGATCTTTCTTTTGACTTTAAGCGGGGCTTCGGAATAACGCCACTAGTCCGACCAAACTCATGCCCCCCCCTAGTGGGTGCGGAATGGCCAGTGGCAGATAACAGCAGCTAGAGGGTTTTGATCTGGCGGAATGCCCCCCCCCCCCCACGATCAAGCTGGGTACCAGGCGGTAGGACGACGTCCCGCGTCTGGTGGGCGGGGAAGGAAAGCCCGGTGAGAGCCCACGGAAGTAGCGACCGAGGTGTGGGAAACTCTCTCGGGGTTTGCAGCACTGAGGCCTGCCTGGCTAATGGAAGTAAACCTTCTGAGCCGGTTTCCGTATAAGGAAGGAAGGAAGTAATAATAATAATTGAATATTGTATTGTCATCGGAAACAAAGCTTCCATGAAAATTTCAGCGTGCTAGCTAACTGGGAAGTGCCCGAAATTTCGATCGCAAGATTTGATTGGAAAAACAGACGCGAAAGCAATTTAAAGAAACGTGGGTACCGCCCGGAGATTTATGGCTTTTCTCGTGCTGAGGAGTAGAGGGGGAGTGGTGGTGGTGGTGGTGGCCACAGGTAAGGGTCACCCGGTAAGTTGGTACGCGAGCGCGTCTCTGGAATTTCGAGTAGAGGGTGAGTGGTGGTGGTGGTGGTGGTGGTGGTGGTGGCCGCAGGTAAAGGTCACTTAGTTCATTGGTACGTGAGCACGTCTCTGGAATTTCGGCCTCGTATTTTATCGGTCATAAAACTAATTACGTTTTATCGCCGTAGAATGTCTATGTGTGGTAAACTAAGTGCTTCTCCGCGAAGTTCAGACGGCGTTTATTTGAATACCACCTGGCGAGTACGAGACATGCTGGCGCCACACTTAACGGATGCTCTAGGGCTTTTTTCAAAGTCATAACATTTATTGTCCATGATAAATATGGACAAGGTGATCCAAGAAAACAAAATGGCGAACAAGGAAATATTTTCAGTTCGATTCAGGCTTTCAAAATTCGTTTGTATCCCTTTTCATTATAGTTGGCTTATTTTGTTATGACTGTTATGCTCAGATTACTAATATCTAACATTATTCTTATTAATTGTTACCAATGTTTTTGTAGAATGTTGTTAACGCACGTTTCATTATTTTTGTTAGGCCTGTGACACACTCAGTGACTACTCACTGTGACTAGGGTTGCCAGGTGTCCAGTTTTGAACTGGGCAGTCCAGTATTAAAGCAGACTGTCCAGGATAAAATAAATATAAATACTGGACAAGTATATGAATAATACTCTGTTACCCCCCCCCCCCCCTCTTCTGCTTTGCGACATACCTGAGAAGGGAAGGATGGAAAGGTGTCCAGTATTTTCGGAAAAGATATCGGCAACCCTAACTGTGACTGTGAGTTCTGTGAGTGCTCTAAGCTAGAGATCTAGCTATAAGTTTCTAGATCTAGACTAGATCTAATCTAGACCTAGATTATCTAGATTAGATATATTTATATCGAGAATCAAGAATCTAGTTTTAGATTCTAGAAGGAGTACTATAGAGATCTAGATTCTAGATCTAGAATCTGTATTATCTAGATCTAGTCTACAATGTAGATCAGAGTTTCTTCCAGGCATCTCTTCGGGGGGGGGGGGGGGGGGGGAAAACCCCCCCCCCCCCCCCGAAATTTTTTTACCGCCCCCCCCCCCTCGAACGAAATGAAATTTATATCGTTTATATAGAAAATATATACTTTTCAAAGTGTCCGCCCCCCAAAGAAAATCTACCGCTCCCCCCCCCCCCACGAAAATTTCAAGTGCCCCCCCCCCCCCTCCCCGGAGAAAAAAGTCTGGAAGAAACACTGATCTAGATTTCTAGATCTAGATCTAGATTCAAAGATTCTAGACGTCTAGATCTAGATCTAGTCTAGTAGTAGATCTGGTATTTTACGGCTTTTTAATATGTTTAATTATTTTTTATTAAATATTAAAATACTAGATCTAGATCTAGATCTATTCTAATTTATAAACTTAATACTCAATAATTAAATAATACTAATACTAACTACTAACTAGATCTATAGATCTTATAGTTAGTTAAGTAACTTTATTTGTAAGACAGTAGAAGTATTAAGTATAAGTCAAGTAGTAGAGATCTACTCTAGTCTAGATCTAGAAGTTACATATTTTATAAAAATCTATATTAAATAATTCAATAAGTAGATCTAGGCCTATATTCTATAATGATTGTACTAATAAATATTAGTAAATAGTAGTAAATATATTTACTATAGTAGTAGTATTAGTAAGTATATAGTTACTAGGTATATTTTAATACACACAACCTCATAATTGCAAAATCATGACATTAGTGAATAAATTATTTAGTAGGCCAAAAATTTCTATATTAATTTAATTTTAATAGTTAATACTTACGAAATTACTAGATCTTTACAAAATACATTTTATTTAGGATAATATAGGCTATGGTACAGATGACAGTCCTAATACTTCAATTACATTGTTATTATGATAAGGGCCTAGTTAGAGGTAATTACTAATTAGACTTATGATGACTTATGTTAGTCTAATAACTTATAGATTCATATTTAATAGCAGTAGGTCTATAGGCTTAAAATAGTATTGTAAAAAAATAAAGTATGCTTAATTATTACAGTTGTCATATTAGTTTTAGTTACAGTAGGCTTATCTAGACTGTAGATTTAGATGTAGTAGCTTAGTAGTAGTGTAGTAGGCCTGTGATAGCGTAGGTAGTTAGTTTTAGTATGTAAGTTAAACAAAGTCAACTAGGCTTAATAAGGCTACAATTTTAAACTGTAAAAATTACATGTAGCCGAAATAAAAGGTTACAGACTAGTACATTAAATAATATCCAAAATTTAAGTTTAATCTAGATTAGTAGTCTAACAGTAATTTTAATTTTAGACCTCTAATAATAATTGTAAAAAATTACTGAATAGAAGAGTAGGCGTACTAGTAAAGAGCTTATTTTAGTTCTACTTTATTTACTTAATATATGACTTAGTCTACTCTTAGTCTTATGTAGTGATCTTTAGAACTTAAAATGCAGAATAGTTGATAAAGCCAACAGGTGTCAATTGTCATAGATGGATTAACTTACTAATCAAATTAATATAATTATCCTAATATTTATTCTAGTATGTGCATGAATTAATGATAGTTATAGTAACCTAGTTTGAATATCAATTTTCAACTAATTCCTGAGGTGGCTAAACATAAGTGGTAGATCTTTATTGATACCTTTTTCTCTTTTTTAATGATATATACATGACGTTTGGACTTTAATGACAAACTCCTTACATTAAAATATTAAACGTAAACTATTAGACCTATATTTTTAATGAATGGTAATGGTTAGATAGCCCATACAATCCAATACATAAATACACATCATTGCTTTAAGATCTTTATAAGACAGACACATATTTTTATTTATAACATTTTAAGAGTTGAAAGTATGTAAACATAATGAGTTTAATATAACAGTTTATGACATTTATTTATGTTTTTTTAGATACTGTGGATCATACAACTGCATACAGAGAAGACAAAAGTCAAGATGAAGTTCAATTTAAAAACTGATCCAAGGATACATGTTGGACCCAAGAAAACTTGTTCATATTGAACAACTATTTTTTATATTAGTTCTGAATGAATATGGTAATTAAAAAAAGAAAATTATAAACTTTGTTATGTTTATTTTTTTTTCAGCACTGCTTGTGTGTGCTATGTTTGTGGAAAGTAATTATTGCTACCTTAATTCAATAAACTTAAACTGGTGAACTATAAATAGTTTTTAAAAATATGGTGCTGAAGTAGATTTCAAATAGTTTCTATATATTAATAAATTGTATGATCAGCAAAATGTCAAGCAGCTTTTACTGTCCATAACCAGTCAGGTTCCAGTTAAAGCTGCTTTCAATTTGAATCAGAGACAACCTAAAGGATTGAAATTTTAACTCAAGAGCTTTTGCTTTAGCAAATGTGTTCAAAAATATGTAGTCCCACTATAAGTCTTACATTTGCATATATCTATCATAGCTGTAAAACATAATGATAAGGGAAGAATCAAGAATATGGGTTTTTGTCAATTCTAGCCATACCAGCATATACATGTAGACCAGGCTTAGTGAAGCATTGCTGATAACTCACAATCAACCACAAATACAACAAACTATAATCACTGCCTGTTTCCTGGTAATGTGTTGTTATTGGCCATGCAAGTTTATGAACATGTTGTAATTGTTTATATATCACAAAAGAAAAACAAACTATAATCACTGCCTGTTTCCTGGTAATGTGTTGTTATTGGCCATGCAAGTTTATGAACATGTTGTAATTGTTTATATATCATAAAAGAAAAAGACTGTTGCTGATCAGATGCATTCCAGATTTTGAGGAAAAGATGTTTTCTATAAGGATAGGCAGCTATAGCAAATGAGGTTAGGGGAAATATTGAGTTAAAATAAATTATTTAATAATTGTAATGACAGAGATATCATCACAACAACAAATGTAATTAGGTTTGTATGACTAATTAATGAATATCCTATAAATAATAGCAAAATGCTGTAGTGGTCGTCCATCAGACTTTGAGGTGGTGGGGGAGATTTGGACCTTTGTGTCAAGGGGGGGGGGGGGGTCCAGAAAGTAAGATGACACTTTTCCATGTTCAACAAACACTCATTTTAAGAAACTGAATTTAAACGTTTATTTGCATCATTAAAAGTCGTTTTATAAAATGTTATAAAATAATTCATCAATAGGCCTACATTGAATGTTGGAAAAGCCCATAGGTCTAAATATTTTATGAAAATCGCAGCAATAGGGGGGGGGGGTTGGATTAGGTTTACTTTTTTGGGGAAGGGGGAGGTCTGGCATCGTTGTGACATCGTTAATAGATGACCCCATAGTCAGAGGTCGATCTAGGTTGATTAGGTGTATATTAAACGTTGATATTAATTACGCTTTAGTTATTATTACAATTTAATAATAGCCTAGTAGTTTATTTATATTAAATAATATAACATCCACTTGCACCACAACACCCTGACTATACTAATCCAAATTAAAATAAAAATGTTTTGTAAATTGCTATTATAATATTAGTAATTTTGTGTTCAATATTTTTAGCCTCAGTAAAACCGGAAGAGACTTTGTACTTATTTCACAAATGTTACAAATTATTCAATTTTGATTCAAAAATATGCTTTCTGGCAACACAAAGTGGAACCACTTTTGGAACCAATTTTCCATTCTATTACTTAAGTAGGGTCTATTTATATGACGAATTAGGTCTACAATTTTTGATTGATGGCAAAGTTTTTATTCTTTATTGCATTTTTCAAGGAACGGACTTGAAGAAAATATTATATACACTCACATTTAAATCATATTAAAAGGATTAATATAAAATAATATGTTCGCTTATGTGACTAGGAAAATTAATTCATTTTGGGTAGAATAAAAGTAATCAGTTCAAATATTTAATAAAATATTGTTTTCTTTTGTGTTTGCCTTTGCGTAGTTTTTGTGATTGTTTTTTTCTTTGTCGTTGTGTTTGAGTTTTGCGTCTGCGATAACGTTTGTTTTTGTGCATTCCTTTGTGGGTTTTTTTACGTTTATGTTTGCATCGTGTTTGTGTGCTTGTTTTAGTTGTGTTTATTTTTTCTTTTGTGTTTGTGGTTAGTTTTGTCCTGTTCCAACTTGGTAGGCCTACACTTAAAATCAATCCATTTTTTTTCTAGGCATATAAGCAAATGTATTATTTTACATTGATCCGTTTATTAATATGTTTTAGTACTGTGCATGTATTTAATATTGTATTCACGTTCTTTTGTTTACGTATGCAAAAGAGTTAAAATAACAGTATTAATATGACGACAATAAAATAATAAACCCTTTTCCAAAACTTATAATGAGACAATGCGATACAATGCGCAACGTAAAATTACGGCATGAGTTAATGTTTACTTTGATGGTTCTAAAATCTATAGCAATGAAGGAATAACAGGCAGAAGGAAGGACATAAAGGATCGGACCAGTCTTCTCGCAGAGGACTGAAGTGGATGGCGGAAAATTTATGTGTCCACTGTGGCGCTCCAAAGGACTGTAGTAAGGTTAAAGTGAAGATGAGGATGATTTGAAAAATATATAGCGTAATTATCGCAAATAAACATACAAAATTGATTTTCAATTTTTTATTAGATGAATTAACAAACAAAATTATCCATAAGTTTTTTCTTTTGACAGGACTCCGGGGTCATCCACAAATGACGTCACGTTTTTTTTTACCTCCACCTCTACCCTCAGTCACACGATGTCACTCATCGCCAGTCCCGTATAATCGACACTTGAATTCTGTTGAATTGGGAGCTCCGACCCTATTAAACAGAAAATGTTTTAAACATCCAGATAGGATGACCTTTGCAATATATATATATATATATATATATATATATATATATATATATATATATATATATATATATATATATATATATATATATATATATATGTATGTATTGCAAAGGTCATGTGAATGTCGAGTTGCATTATCAACAAGTTTTTGAAAGCCGCACATTCACGGTAACGCCAGGGGCGGAACAACAGTGCCGCCAGACCCCGCAATGCGGGGGAAGGGGGGGGGGCACGCCATTTAGGGGCCCAGAGCCGACCATAATAAAAAAAAATTATAGTTAAAAAAAAAGTAATTAATTTTCTTTCATTTTTGACTTGATGGTTGTTTTGTAAAAATATTACTGTAACTGCGGTTGGATTATCTTTATTCTATAGACACCACCCCACGCTCTTGTATCTTCTTTTTCCCTTTGTTTTTAACCAACTGTGAAAGACTAGTCTTTCTCCTACAATTAAACTCATCAAACATAAGCACATGTTCAAACCACTTCCATGACTTATTTCCCTTTTATTAAAAATAGTCAAATAGGGGTGATCATAAGCTCCTTTTAATAGATTTGTACTAAACAAATTCAAAAGCATTTACTTCTCTTTATTATTATTTTTTTTAAAGTAATTACTATAGAGTAATATTGTATAAAAAGGAAATGCATTGAAATATATTAAATCAACAATATTTAAAACATTAATAATATAAATCCAGAAAAATAAATAAAAATAAACATAACACTAGACACCATTACTTATACAAAGCTTTCATGTTTTATATTATTTTGACCGACATGATCCTAAGAGTAGGGCATCTATAAAAATTAATTAAAACTGATTTTCACCTAACAAACTAATGCATTTACACACATGACATGATGTTGAAAAAAAAAATTATTTGATGTTTTTCAAACCGAACAGGCCAGCAACTAGCATCCTATGTTCGTAATTTGTGATTGTTATTTTGTGATTGTATATATATATATATATATATATATATATATATATATATATATATATATATATATATACATATATATATATATATATATATATATATATATATATATATATATATATATATATATATATATATATATACATATTAATATATATATATATATATATATATATATATATGGGGGGGGGGGCCTAAAAATTTTTTTTTGCGGGGTGGTCATTTTTTTCTAATTCCGCCACTGGGTGACGCTCTCTAACTAACACATAATTTGGACAAATAGGTGCATTCAAATATTACACGAACCATAAAACACAAACAACCAATTTTACACATAAATACATTGTTCATTTGTTTTTTTAAACATATATGTTAACTAAAATGCTAATTTTATTTATGCATCAGCATACCATTAAGGATGACCTTTTACCTGCATACTCGACGATAACTCATACAGCATGGTCTTCTGGGAGAACATGATTTATGGTATCGACGGCAGCTATAACAAACACATTTTTTTTTAGAAAAACAATTTATGTAGGTATCTATAATATAAGGCTGGTGGTTGTGTTTCACTCCTTCCTTCTGCCTGTTTTCCTTCATTGCTATTGATTTTAGAACCATCAAAGTAAACATTAACTCATGCCGTGATTTTACGTAGCGCATTGTATCGCATTGTCTCATTATAAGTTTTGGAAAAGGGTTTATTTTTTATTGTTGTCATATTAATACTATTATCTTAACTCTTTTGCATACGTAAACAAAAGAACGTGAATACAATATTAAATACATGCACAGTGCTAAAACATATTAATAAACGGATCAATGTAAAATAATACATTTGCTTATATGCCTAGAAAAAAATGGATTGATTTTAAGTGAAGGCCTACCAAGTTGGAACAGGACAAAACTAACCACAAACACAAAAGAAAAATTAAACACAACTAAAACAAGCACACAAACACGATGCAAACATAAACGTAAAAACCCCACAAAGGAATGCACAAAAACAAACGTTATCGTAGACGCAAAACGCAAACACAACGACCAAAAAAAAAACAATCGCAAAAACTACGCAAAGGTAAACACAAAAGAAAAAATAAACACAACTAAAACAAGCACACAAACACGATGCAAACATAAACGTAAAAAACAAAAAACAAAGTATGCACAAAAACAAACGTTTTCGCAGACGCAAAACGCAAACACAACGACAAAAAAAAAAACAATCGCAAAGCAAAAACTACGCAAAGGCAAACACAAAAGAAAACAATATTTTACTAACTATTTGAATTGATTACTTTTATTCGACCCTAAAATGAATTAATTTTCCTAGTCACATAAGCGAAAATATTATTTGATATTAATCCTTTTAATATGTTTTAATGTGAGTGTATTTAATATTTTCTTCTAGTCCGTTTCTTGAAAAATGCAATAAAGAATAAAAACTTTGCCATCAATAAAAAACATGTAGACCTAATTCGTCATATAAATAGACCCTACTAAAGTAATTGTATAAGACAAGGCGATGCTAGTAAAGTCAAGGCATATATTGATGTTTTCTTATATGGCGCTGGATCTATAGCAGTGACGGAAAGATGGAATGACGGAAAGAAGGACTGACACACTAACAACAGCCTTGTATAATAATATAATAATATAATATATTAATAGACGTTTCTAATTCGACCCAATAGTAAACAGCTCATCAGACGGATGGGGGTGGGGGTGATTGCGATATGGTCTGTTGAGCTTACGTCTTGGTGGTGTCTCGCATGGTCCCCATTAAGATAGTTATATGGATTGAAAGATTGCTACCTAATTATGAAAATACACTTGTAAGTATGGTTTAGATAAGTTTTAAGTTGTTAAATGCACGTTTAGATTTCATCATCATTCCAGTTTGAGCCCTAGACACATGTGGCAGATGAAGTAGGGTTCATCTGCATCAGAGACCTCAGCATATGAAGCGATAACTGGCGGTCACAACATTACATATAATTTCTAAGAGCCGACTACACTAAAATGCTATCAAAAGGTCATGCAATATTATTCGAATTGATGTGAAAGCTTAGAGGTTCTCAAGACATCGCTATACACATTTAATTATGACAAACTTATTATATTTTTATTGATAATAAAATCTAAAATTAGCTGTTATTCCTAGGATAAATGGATTTAAAAATTAGTAGAGACTATGTCTAAAATTAACTGTGTTTACATGTTTGGGCCTCTACTTATGCTCACTACCACTATTACCAAACAATTTTAAAATTTACCATAACATTTTCTGTTTCTAATCTAAACTCTAAACACCAAGGTAATAAAAAAAACAAAAATATATGGCTAATAAAAACATACGCTCTTTTCTCAAAGGTTTCTGTTAAGTTACATGCCACCAAAGAAACTGTGCATAATAGCAACAACAGTAAGATCAAATTGCTCATCCTGAGTTAGGTCTCGATCTGTCTATCTCATGAGAAAATTTGTTCATAATAAAAGCAACACATTTGTTTGTTTTTTAAATTCATGACAAGCGTTTTAATAACAATATTTTATATAATAATGCATTTAAAAAAATAAAAGATTTTCTTGAAATATATAATAATACACTAACTTTAAAATTAATATAAACAAAAGCGTTGGTCACTATAATTTCGATTTGATACCTTTACTTATATTTAGGAAGAGACCCACACTTTTATTTAAAGGATTTTAAATATTAGTTTATCATTATATATTTCATTAAACTCCGATTTCAGCCTGCTTTTCTTTTTGGATTTTGCTTCCATAGCCTTTGTCCAACCAAGAACACACTACAAGGTAGCAGTAGTGTAATTTTGGAGTTGTTCTACTAGAAGAGTAGCTGTCCCCAGCTAACGAGCCTCATCTGCCAGATGGTTCGAACTCGAGACTTTTCGGCAATTTTTTTTTTAAAATGGTCATTTCTTCATATTCTAAAATTAGAAGATGACGCCATTAGTTTTGTGCACTTTCCGTATTTTAAGCTCGTGAAATGTGAAGTCATTGTTTTCTGTGTTCTTGTCACAACAATAAACACTTTTCCGGTTGGATAATTAAAAGTGTGTTTCTTTATTCGAGTGTGCCTTCATTTTTATTTTCTTTCTTTAAATAAAATATAGTTTCCACATTTAAAGCACCCAGTATATTATTTTCAAGAAAAGTCCATATCAAATTCTCCATATATCGATTAAGATACTGATCTGATATCCTGTGAAAATATTTTGCGGACAGAGAGAGAAGTGCGCGAATGGGCTTTTCTATATTAGCACTAGCCGTTGGTACCCATTACACGAGAATTATCGGTCTATATATATTTTAATGGTATACATATTTTAGAAGAATATTTTATAAAATAGTTATTGGTCAAAACGCAATGTGCTTTACTACAGGTTTAAGGATATTAGTGACAAAGCAAAGAGATAACTAAATAGCTAAAAGTCCGACACATTTAAAATAACATGGGCTACTTATACTTATTAGAAAAAATAAAACCAAATTATATACATAATTAGTCAACACAAAACCATATTAAATGCACACAAGTAGTATATAAGGTCCCTTTTGGGTCGCATGGTAGAGCAGGTAGGGGCGAAGGCGCAGCCTGGTACAACGAGATATAGTAAAATACTCCACCACCTGGTGGAGGGTGGTGGAGCAGGTGGCGCAGCCTGGTACAACGAGATATAGTAAAATACTCCACCACCTGGTGGAGAGTGGAGCAGGTGGAGGTGGCGGATGCGGAGTAGGTCAGTAGGTCACCAACGGTGACCTTGTGACGTAATCACCATCGGTGACCTAGTGACGTAATCACCATCGGTGACCTAGTTACATGTACTTACGTTGGGGAAAGTAAACTCGGTTGATTTAAAAAAATGTATTTAAATATATAGAGTTATAGAACCTTAAAGTTAACAGATAATGAAAAAAAAATTAAAATTAAAATTAACATCCACCTCCTCACCCACCTCACTTAGGTGGTGGAATCTGTTACTATATATCCTTTACTCCTACTCCTGTCCCCCCTCCCTTCACCTACCTGCTCCCCCCTTCACCCAACTGTTCACCTTTCGCCCACCTGCTCACCCACCTCACCCATGTTACTATAATCGAGTATGTATTGATCGATTGTTAAGTTTACAGCATGATATTTTAAAAGCCTTTGATGTCTTGGAAAAACGTTAATAAATAAATAAATATAAGAAGACTTTTGTTCTAATTTTAGTGTGCGTTTGAATGTGTATACGTGTATCTCAAAAATGGTGTAGACTCGTAGTACCAGAAAACCTAAAAACAAGGTAATGAAAAAAGCCCTGGAGCATCCGTTAAGTGAGGCGCCAGCATGTCTCGTACTCGCCAGGTGGTCTTCAAATAAACGCCGTCTGAACTTCGCGGAGAAGCACTTAGTTTATCCCACAAAGACATTCTACGGCGATGAAACGTAATTGGTTTTATGACCGATAAAATACGAGGCCGAAACTCCAGAGACGTGCTCACGTACCAATGCACTAAGCGACCTTTACCTGCGGCCACCACCACCACCACCACCACCACCACCACCATCACTCCCCCTTTAATCGAAATTCCAGAGACGCGCTCACGTACCATCGTACAAGGTGACCCTTACCTGCGGCCACCACCACCACCACCACCACCACCACTCCCCCTCTACTCCTCAGCACAAGAAAAGCCGTAAATCTCCGGGCGGTACCTGTCAAAAGGAAAACTTCGCTGGCGGATTGATGCGTGCTAGTAGAAGGTGTGGCGCCAGACTGTCTCGCGCTGGCCAGGTCATAAAAAAAGCACGCCTGTGAACGCCGGGTGGCAATGAGTATATTCCCATTAATCAGCATACCACCTATCGTGTTCGCGTTTCACACGCACTAAGTGAACTCACCTGTCGCCTATAAATCTCTGGGCGGTACCTGTCAAAAGGAAAGCTTCGCTGGCGGATTGATGCGTGGGATAATTTGAAACAGGTGTCGTTAATGGTTGTTGGAAGTCGAGAAAAAGAACTTTCTATTTTTGAACACGTTAGCGTTAGTCAGTTATTTAAAAAAACAACAAATAAAATGAAATAAACCGAACAAATAAACAACAAATAAACAACAATTAAACAAATTAAAAATTAAAAATTAAAAAAAAATAAAAATTTTCAAATTTTAAATATTAAAATCAAATTAATTAAAAAATCAAAATTAAAGTAATTAAATTTAAATTTAAAAAATAATAATTAAACTAATTAATAATTAACAAACAAAATATAAACAAAGAAATTAAAATAAAATTAGAATCAAATTAATTAAAAACAAACTAACTTAAAAAAATCAAATTTAAATTAAAAAATAATAATTAAACTAATTAAAAAAAAAAAAACAACAAATATAAACAAATATTTAAAATCAAATTAATTAAAATCAAAATAATTAAAAAATCAAATCAAATTTAAATTAAAAAATAATAATTAAACTAATTAAAAAATAAACAAATTAAATATAAACAAATTAATTAACATTAAAATTAATTAAAATCAAACAAATTAAAAACTAATTTAAAAATCAAATTTAAATTAAAAAATAATAATTAAACTAATTAAAAATTAAACTTATTAAAAATTAAAATCAAATTAATTAAAATCAAACAAATAATCAAAACTCCCGTTTTATTTTATTAACAACTAGCGTACCCGACCCCCGCGCGTTGCCGCGGGAATAGACGAAAGTTTGACGAAATATATTAGGATTTCACCAACGCGTTATCAATTATAATTATATGTTCTTAGACGCGTGAACTTCTTTTCTAAAAATGAGTTATGTACATGTAATTAATGCCTGTTCTTGGATCATAAATATTGGGAAAACCGCATGAAAACCTTGAGTGTATATTAATCACTCACCGAAATAATATGGTAGAACACACTTCGGTGACCGCTTCTATGTCAGAGACGTAGAGGGGCGCTCTCAGGGCCCCCAACCCCCGATTACACTACGTCATAGGCGCGGCCTACGACCCCTGGCTCATTGAAACTAACAGGCGCCATCGGCCAAATCGCATCCTGTTAATAATGATGCAGATTTTGTCATTCGCTAAAGTGACACAAATCGCAGCCCCCCCCCCCCCTGGCGCCGCCCTTGCGAAATTAAAAAAGGAATTTTTTTACAGAACCCTTTCCTGAATTGTTCTAATCAACTCCCCCAAAGTCTCATGGCTATCGGATAACGGTGTCACAACAAAATCGACTTATTTTTATAAACCGTATATAGAGAAAAATCCGTAAATGTAGAAAAATCGGACCCTCCCGTGGCGCCGCCCTTGCGAAATTAAAAATTATTTTTTTATAAAACCCTTCCCTAGAGTGGTTTAATGAACTCCCCAAAGTCTCATGGCTTTCGGATGAACGATGCTAAACCAAAATCGACTTTTATTTTTATATACCGTATATGGAAAAAAATAATCGCGCCGTGTCGGGGCGCCACCCCTGCGAATTTGAAATATTTTGTTTTCGCAGAAACCTCCCCAGGAGTATTCTCAACAACTTCCTAAAGTTTCATTGCGATCATGGGAACGGTGTCACGGCAATTCACTTTTATTATTTTTATATACCGTATATTGAGAACAATCGCACCCTCCCGTGGCGCCGCCCTTGCGAAATTAAAAATGCTTTTTGTACAGAACCCTTCCCTATAGTGTTTTAATCAAACCTCCCCAGGAATATTCTCAACAACTTCCCAAAGTTTCACGGCGATGTGTTAAGAGGTGTGGTAATGCATAAAAGACACACACACACAGACACACACATACATTGCTTTTTATATATATAGATAGAGTTGCATGACTAAAAACTAATTTAGACAACATTTTCATTAATTCATTAAAAAAATAATTTGGCATCCAATTAAGTCAAATTTAATGTTAGATTGCATTGTCTTCATGTCTTGACCAATGTGCCAATTTTTCGCACCCCAGTTTCGATCCCTGATGAGGACGGTATACAAACTGTCGACAGGAAGCAAGTTAAATAAGAGCTTGTAAATACGTTTTCTTACCGAAGTATATTTTTTGAACATTTTGAGTTTAAATTTTCACCGGAAATAAACGTTCTAAAATGGCAAAATATATAGAACTAGCGAAAGAGCTAGACATTAAAAAGGAAGACAGGTTGGCATTTGCAAAACAAAAGAAAGCTGAAGACGATATAAGAAAAGAAAAAGAAGAGAAGGCTAGAAAAGAAGAAGAGAAGTCTAAAAAGGAAGTAGATGACAAGTAAAGGACTAAATGGTTAGAATATAGAAATTGGGAAAAATAAGCATTTGAAAGAAAGGAAAAAGAAGATGCAAGACAGCTAAAAGCAGAATCTGAGAAAATACGGCTTCAGAGAGAAGCAGAAGAAGCAAAGCTTAAGCTAGAAATAGAGCTCAATAGATCTGAAATTACTACAGGCAGTGTTGTTGTTTACTTAAGTGCATCAGAGAATGGCAGTCTACGTAAATCTAGTCCATCGAAGAATGGCAGTAATCAGGATAAAATAATACTATCGGATGATAGCAAACCAATTATGATGAACAAGTCGGTAAACGAAATAAGCAACACTGGAGATAACATACCTATATAAAAACTATTACGAAAGTTGAAGTCAAACGATAAAGATGATATACTGGACCTTAAGAATAAATTTGACAGAGAATAGGAGAACTTAACAAAGAAATTTTTGAATGAATTGGAATTAATAAAGAACAACTAGTTAGTCAAGAAATATGAGACAAGAACTAGAAGCTACAATGTAAGTAAAGCACAAACTAAAAGTAGAAGACGTGTATACATTTGTGGATACAGTAACCATAATTATAAAAAACCCAAAATCTAATAGATGTTTTTACATCGGAAACACAGTTCACTACCAAGACCACTGCTAATGTAGATTGGCAGATCAAACAAGAAAAAGTCATGTACAAGAAACTACATATCATTCAAAATACTGCACTAACAATAATTTAAGAAATAACGTATCTTATTAGGCCAACAAAGACCTAGATGACAGGTATCCCCTACATGGTCTTAGTGAGCTGTAGTTCACGCTATATTTACCTTCGTGGAGTCGGGTTTAGTGACGGCTATTAGCGGCAGATAATTTAGTTTGAAACGATTTTAAACGTTGGGGGGGGGGGGGTGGAGGGAAGGAAGGGGGGGGGGGGGTTATGGTCCTTAACGAGCTACTTATAGTGTTTTAAAGAAATATTTTCAGTGTCAGCGTTGGTACTGTCGAATTCACAAATTATGAATTACTGAAAAGTAGAAAAAACAACAACTAAATAGCGGCGTATGTTATACGAGCGGGCCGGCTCGTAGTGAGAAAAATACTAAAGTAGATCAGAAGCTAGATAAGCAAGAAATAATACAGATACCCAAATAGAAGAAAGATAATGGTCAAGAAAACCTAATAGTAATACAAATTAAAATAAATCAAGGGAATTATTATAGTAGCAAAGCTAGAAGCCACACCCACAATTTAAGGAAGAGATGTCAGACAGGTGATCAACTATATAAAGGTTAAAACAAACATGATTTAATGAATTTATTGTTACACATTATGCCAAGTATAGTATGTTATTATGTTATATAGTGTTTAATGTACAATGTCTATGGTGGACAAATAAAAGTTAAGGACTATATATACATCACATGATTATAAGCAGGACGTCTAAATCATGACTCATGTATTGGTCAGATCTTACTGAAGGCAGGAATGTTATTGATGTGCCGTGACCTAGATGTAACTTAAATGGGTCAACTAGGGGAGACAACAAGAAAATTACGCAAGCGTGGTAAGAAAATGCCTTGTGGATAAGGAAGGCTACCACTGAATATAATGCAAAATGTAATTTATGAGTTTATTTTACTCTTGAGTATTAAAATTGTGTGATATACAAATGCAGATAAGTCGTATAACAAATATGTTTCTTGATATTCTTACTCAGTTGATGTAATGGGTTTAGTACCAGGGTCACTCAATGATTAAAATGTTTTTTTTCTATTTAGACATATGTATGTACTAACTATTAAACATAATGCTTATACATGTCAAAGCTTTTTTCAAACACTGACACTGTATATTAAAATGTATGAACATTTTCTACACACTTATTGATCTAAATATATTGTCATAATATTTTGCAATTTTTATAATCTAAAAATTATCTTTTGAGTGATATAATCCCCACACATTGTGGTCTATTCTGCTTGTAAACTTGTGACTACGAATGTTTAGTCTATATTGAATTTATTTTCACTCTACTTTTTTGTGTCTGGCACATCATCCTGCAATACTAGCATTGTACTTACAAAATTTTGTTGCACAGAGTTTTATTTGAAAGGGGGACGTGTAACAGACTGTATTTTTGGTATCGTTTATCTATATTGTATTTACCATGAACTTGTACAAAAGGAGAATACCTGGCCAACAGAAGGACTATGTGAGCGAATAATCATGTTTGTCTATACTTTTGTAAGATCGTTCACAGACTTTAGGGGAGAGAATGAAGGATACAAAAGGGGAGCATAAGGTGGGGGATCCCGTGTCATGTTGTTGAAGCTACATATATTCTATGTAATGATTGAAACAACCACATATGTCCTCTAAATGGTGGAACTAGAGCTCTGTTTTCCATCACAAATAGTAGTGCTTGGTTATATATTTATAATAGCTACTGATGAGAAGAGATGGGCAATGCTAAATGTGATGATGAGAGATTTGTAGAATAAACCAAGAACCAACAATACCTTGTCGGATGGACATTTATAACAGAGCAAACGGTTAAAATTAGTTGAATGTCAGTTGTTTGAAATAAAGTTGTGTGTCAGTAAAACTACATGATTTAATATGTGAACTAATTGGGATTTGAAAATATAAGGACATTTCATGTATATATGATCTAGTTGATTTTGGGTAAGTTGAATAATATACTCGAGTATGGTATAATATAAGCTAGAAGGTAGTAGTGGAGGGGGCGATGTTATGATACATGTTCCATGTATAGATTGGCGGGAGTGAATGTTGGTGCCAAGGGTAATGTTGAACACATTGGAATGATGATGCGGAGGGAGAGACAGTGACGTTTTTGGGGTAGAAATTTGGTTGCTGAGCATTATGTGTGAGTTAGTGCTATCTCGATTATCTAGGTTAAAGGGTGGATACTGACCGGTGTGACTCAGAAATGAAGTACTCTGTATACGAGAAAGTAAAAATTAAGGCACTATATAATAGACCGCAATCTTTAACTTGTATTAGTAAGCTAAGTTGCTATACCGATGACGGAAAAGAGGAAAGACGGAAGAGCGAAATGACAATGTCGCTCTCTCTCTCTCTCTCTCTCTCTCTCTCTCTCTCTCTCTCTCTCTCTCTCTCTCTCTCTCTCTCTCTCTTTGTCTCTCTCTCTTACTAGAAATAGCTAAAAAGTTGATATAAAACTACACAATTCATATTACTATTGTTTAGGAAATTCGGTCAGTTTTTGGTTGGTCGTTCGGTCTGTTAGTGGGTAGGTATGTAGGTCGGTCGATCGGTCGATATGTCGGTCCATCAATGTGTCCGTCTATTCGTCGGACGTTTGTTTGGTCAGTATGTCCGCCAGTCTGTTAGGCCATCCGCTGGTCGGTCGATCGGTATGTCGTTTCATGTCTTTAGTTTCTCAGTCGGTCTTACTGTCGGTCGGTCGGTCAGTCTGTTGGTCGGTCGGTCGGTTGGTCGGTCGGTCGGTCTGTCGGTCGGTTGGTCGGTCGGTCGGTCAGTCGGTCGGTCGGTCGGTCGGTCGGTCGGTCGGTCGGTCGGTCGGTCGGTCGGTCGGTCGGTCGGTCGGTCGGTCGGTCGGTCGGTCGGTCGGTCGGTCGGTCGGTCAGTCGGTCGGTCGGTCGGTCAGTCGGTCGGTCGGTTGGTAGGTCGTTCGGTCGGTCGATCAGTCGGTCGGTCGGTCGGTCGGTCGGTCGGTCTTTCGGTCGGTCGGTCAGTCGGTCGGTCGGTTGGTCGGTCGTTCGGTCGGTCGGTCAGTCGGTCGGTCGGTCTTTCGGTCGTTCGGTCGGTGGGTGGGTCGATTGGTCGGTCATTAGGTCTTTCGGTCGGTCGGTGGTTTATTCTGACAGTCTGTCGGGCGGTCGGTCGGTTAGTCAGTCAGTTAGTTTGTCCATCGGTCAGTCGGTCGATCAGTTGGTCAGTCGTTCAATCGGTAGGTCGGTCGATCGGTCGATATATCGGTCCGTCATATAATCCATCAATTCGTCGGACGTTTGTTAGGTTGGTATATCCGTCTGTCTGTTAGGACATCAGTATGTCGGTCGAGCGGCATGTCGTTTCATCTGTTTTTAGTTTCTCAGTCGGTCTTTCTGTCGGTCGGTCGGTCTGTCGATTGATCTATTGGTCGGTCGGTCGGTCAGTAGGTCGATCGATTAAGAGGTCGGTCGGTAAGTTTGTCTTTCGGTCGGTCAGTCGGTGGGTCCTTCGTCGGTTGTTCTGTCTGTCGGTCTGACGGTCTGTCTATTGGTTCGTCAGTCGGTCGGTCGATTGTTCGGTCGGTTGGTCTTTTGAACTGTCGGTTGGTCGGTGGGTTGGCCTGTCGGTCGATCAGTCTGTCGATCTTTCGGTCGGTCGGTAGTTCTCACAATCTGTCGATTGGTCGATTGTTCGGTCGGTCAGTAGGTCAGTCGGCCGGAAGATGTTTGGTCGGTCGGTCGGTCAGTAAGTCGGTCTGTCCTTCAATATGTACGGCGATCCATCAGTTTGTTCTTCGAGCGATGGGTACAATAAGTCTTTTTATATCTTTGTCTCTCAATCTCTCTCTTGCTATCACTATCTCTTTTCTGTTGATCTATCCTGTCTCTGTGTCGCTCACTGTCTCTATGTATCGTTTTTATATTTGTCTCTCTGTAGGTCTGTCTATCTGTCGGATTCTGTGTCTATATAATTCTCGATTTATCGGTCTCCTTTTCAACCCACTGCTATTGTAGAGCTTGTATACAGTAGTCAACACAACTAAATATAAATTTCAATGTAATTCAATCTTAAACTATCTATCTATATACTACTAAAAATCAAATGTTTGTATATTTTTTAATTGATTTTTTGTTTTCATTTTTTTTATTTGTTTGTCTCTTTTTTTAGCTGAGAGCATCTGCTCTTTGTGTAGAAATGTAAAATACGAATTTGTATAGAGATTTTTTTTTCTCGAAAAATATACACAAATGTAAAAACGGTACATAATTTATTAATATGTTTGTTTGTAGAAATACCCCTTTAATTATAAAAGTTCAGAACAAATACTTTATTAACAACAAACATGGCGACGTTCATTGAAGACCATGGTACCCATTAAAAACGCATTATAAAGCTTAATGATCTAGCAAATATATTTTAGAATAGGCATATTAACACTTTTACTAATTTAAATTAACAGTTCTTCTAATTTGAGTATGCAATCAATGTATCTAGATCTATCTATAAGCTGTCAAAAGAAACGTATTCAAAGTAGGTAGAAACAAAAATTAATTAGTTAAAATGAAAAACAAGCATGCAAACACAATAAATAAATTCGACAAAACAAGGAATTCATCTGGAGTTACCACTAATTAGATTAGAGCAATTTTTCGTCTGTCTTTAAATTCTATCTAGATCTAGATCGAGATTCTAGATATACAATCTAATTTAGGCCAAATAACACAGTGAATAATTTAGTTTCCTCACTAAACTATTTGAGGCCTTAATTATTATATTTAAATCTTTGTATTTTAACAAAGGACTCGTCTAAAGTAGGATATGAGCTGGCTTAAGTAAAATAACCACATATATATTTTGACCAAATGATAACTGCCTAACTGGACACGATGATAGCGTAATAGACACCATGTAGGTGGTACAGGTACAAAACACATCGCGTCAGTGTTAAGTTTTTAGGTTTGAAATTTCCCTAATTGAAAATGCAACGTACGTGATCACAACGCTCGCGATTGGTTCTAATGCGTGTGGACAATTGAATGCGGTGTCAAATATTTTAAGTGCATTATAAACTTTTTACCCCTAACTGTAACTTTTTTAACTTTCGTACTGCAACTTAATTTTTTCCTGTACAAACCGGCTTTACAGTAAACAAAAAAAAAGTGAACATTAGTCCAACTGATTCTGGTTCTTTACCAAATGAAGTGATAGTGTGACCAACATAGTGCCCAGACTCCTTGTACCCTTGAGACCCCGGTGACCCAGAGGCAGAGTTTCTTCCAGGCGTCTCTTCGAAAAAATTTTATCGCCCCCCCCCCCCCCCGAACGAAATGAAATTTATATAATTTATATAGAAAATATATACTTTTAACGGTGTCCGCCCCCCCCCCGAAAATTTCAAGTGCCCCTTCCACCACCCCCCCCCCCCCCGGAGAAAAAAGTCTGGAAGAAACACTGCCCAGAGGGCGTCCTATAGAAACAGGTCCGAGCTACGAACTCACTTGGGTTTGCAGTCAAGCGCGCTACAGTCCGTTCATTCAACCCATACATAAAAATAAATCAAATACATTAAATTAAGTAGGAAATTTCATGAGCGACAGAGGCGTATCCAGGTTTTCGTTGTAGGGGGAGCGAAAAAAGCAAAAAAAGGCGCCGAATTTTTAACACGTTCTATTTACATGTATTATATATATATATATATATATATATATATATATATATATATATATATATATATATATATATATATATATATAAAGCTCATTTCTGTAACGTGTGGCAAACAAAAAGTTTGTCGTTGACAGTTCTATGGATTTAAGTGTTAGATTTTTTATCGTGCTCACAGTCTAAATGTACGAGTCAAAAAATTACCATTGAAAGTCTTTAAAAACAATTTTCATTCTATTTACTTAGAAGAATAATTTTCAATTATGAACGCGACATAAAATTTTTAAAAAGTGTATCGACGTTTATAAAATTTCTAAAATTGTGTCGGAAATGTATTGACTGCACAGTTACTTCCCTTTAATAAAAAAAAATTCTTAAAAAGAAAGAATTTACATTTTATTACTTTGTTTTTGGTGTTAAGAAATAAAAAAAAAAATTACATAATTAGCGGGGATTGATTAAGTGCAATGTCGTTAGGTATTTTTAACACTGCCTTTTATTTATTCTATAATACTGTTCAATAATTTTTTTTTTTTAAATCAATAACATTTAATAAGCCAGGTCCTACAAATCATATATGTTTATTTCTTTCCATTTACGGATAAGCTTGGAGTATTATCATTTTTGTTCACTAAATTGAAACAGGCGCGTCCGCCGGCGCCCTTGCACGGTTCGATTTGGCACCCTGG
The DNA here is from genome assembly GCF_028476545.2 of Physella acuta. Classification (NCBI taxonomy): domain Eukaryota; kingdom Metazoa; phylum Mollusca; class Gastropoda; family Physidae; genus Physella; species Physella acuta. The sequence continues at coordinate 962,003 of NW_026731636.1, forward strand.
GCTATCATGTGAGCGCTATGCTGCATAATTTTGTTTTTAACAGTGCGATAGACTATGGGTAAGAAAGGTTACTATAGTCTTTAAGTGAATCAAATCCGGGCGTCCTCCGGCACCCCGACAGGGTGCTATTTGGCGCCCCGGGCCTTCCGGTGTACGCTATGGTATCTACGTTCGCGTGAGTTCAAAAGACTATGAATAAGTTATGTACTATAGTCGTTTACTAAGTTCAATCAGGCGGTGACGTCATGGTGCGTCCTCTGGCGCCCAGACAGGGTGCTATTTGGGGTCCCGGGCCTCCCGTGTTCGGTTTCGCGCCTACGTTCATTAAAGTGAGTGCAAAAGACTATGAATAAGTTGGGGTACTATAGTCGTTTATTAAGCTGAAACAGGAGATTCTGCCCCGGGCTAGACTCTGAGCACTGTGCGTTTATGTTCGCGTTAGTGTTTTCTTTGTGTTTAGGTTGGGTTTGCGTTAGTGGTTGCGTTTTGATTTGGTTCGTTTTTGTTCTTTCTTTTTTCGTTTTCGTTTGTGTTTTATTTTCATTGGGTTTGTGTTTGTATTTGTGTTTGAGGTTGGTTTTGCGTTTGGATTTGGTTTGTTTTCGTTTGTTTTTTTCTTTTGTGTTTTTTTCTTTGGGTTTGTGGTTGGTTTTGCGTTTGGATTTGGTTTGTTTTCGTTTGCTTTTTTCTTTGTGTTCGTATTGGTGTTTGTGGTTGTGGTTGGTTTGTTGTAAGTTTTTGTTTTCGTTTGTATTTGTAATTGTGTTAGCGTTATGTTTGCGTTTTGTTGTTTTGGTTTTGGTTGGTTGTGGTTTGGGTGGGCAATGCCGGGTTTATGATGATTACTAAACACACAGGTGATGGTCTTTAACAGAAAGGTTTTTCACAGAAGCCAGAGCAGGGCCTGGCCGGGACGGCTAGTATATATATATATATATATATATATATATATATATATATATATATATATATATATATATATATATATATATATATATATAATTACTAGCTGTATGTCATTACTTCGCTATGATGTAAAATAAATTGAAAGTAGCACTCTGAAGAAATAAGAAAAAACACAATGTAGGCCGACAAAACAAAAATTGTATCAATCTAAACAAAAAAAAATATACACACACTACAACCAAAAACAATGAACGTAACACAATCTGTTTTGTAATTCTTGTAAAAAAAATTTCTTACATAATAATTCCTGGAAAATTATTTAAGACAAGTGAAATAGGGGAAATAATCACTCTCTTAATATAAATATGTATATATCTACACATTTAATTATAAATGTCAACACAAATAAATAATTACTTTAGAATATAATGAAATTGTTTAACACTATTCGTGTAAACAAAATGTTTTTGTCTATAATCAATATTTAATATATAGTCATCATAAATGCTAAAGTATTACAGCATAATGAAAGTTTTTAAAATCAGAGTTAGTATAAAACCACGCTTTTCGATAGAATGGAAAACATGCGGAATAACAGTCTACACTTAACTCATTAGCGGTCATTTAGTTCAGATCATATATTTTTAATTAACTACTGCTTCTTTGTGTTCTTAAGGATCATTTTAACATAGTGATAGGTATGGGTTAGATCACTGTATTGATCACACACTTTTTTTACTGGTAATTGCAAAAACAATATTCACAGAGTTTTACATTTAAAAAGCTAGTTTTCTGGCGGCATGGTACTTTGGTACATCATTACGCGTTTTTCTACATGTACTTAACAGATCAGTTTGGGGTGGGTTGGGGGGGGGGGTTCAACTTCATTCACCACTGTCCGATCACTTTAGGTCAATTATCCAACCCAGCGTATACCTAGGTGTGACATTAATGTCGCTCTACACAATTGTGGTGGTGAGGTGTGTGGGGGGGGGGGGATAACCAACTCAGAGTGAACATAGCGTCAGTTTTTAGATGACTGTTCTAAACATACATATATATATATATTACACAAATATATATTACAGAAATAGATTTAAATAAGTAGCAGTGGTATTATGACAATATTTTTTTTACAGAGGGGTCCATGGGGGAGGGGGTTGTAACTGTTTCATATAATTTGTAATCGTAATCACTATCGCCCAAACTGTTATACTACTAATTCATCGTGAGACGTTGAAGACCTTGTCAAAATTTCCCCACCACTACGCACTTTGCTCATAAGTAAATTTAAATAGAGGTGCCACGTCAGTTGTATTTGTTTCTGTATTGTAATTTTTTTTAAATTAATCACACGATTCAAACTGTATATATAAAGTAATTATGTGTGAAGTTTTATGTATAACATTTTCTAATTCAATTATTCGTAAGCAAATACATTATACAGTTACCTTAAACTTAACACCGCTCTTACCAAGTGGTACTACCGGTAGAGGTTTTTTAAACATTGCAATGCATCGTAATTGTTATTTTTAGAATGGCAAACTGATGCAGCTGTTAATACGTATTGTAAACGTAGACACTACTAGACTAGTACAAAAATGCTTGATTGCTGAAGGAGAAGAAATCTTGTGATTTACGTAGATGTGCCGACCAAAAATATTTTTTAACAAATATTGTTTAAAACTTTGACTTTAAAAAGTTTCCAAAATGGCGCCACTTTGCTGAAAATGGCCAGAGGGGGAGCGGCCGCTCCCCCTGCTCCCCCCCTGCGTACGCTACTGATGAGCGACCAATGTTTTAGTAAAAAAGCACATTTTTTCTTGTTTAATTTATTTTATTTTCTGGTTTTTAAATTATTTTTGTTTAATTCCCTTTTGTTTTTTATTTTAGTAATTTTTTAATTAAGATTTAATCAGACATCTAATGTATAGTAAGATACAAAATTAAATATATTCTTGCAATTTCATCAGAGAAAATTGTAAACATAACAACTCGTAATTATATTATATATTTCTAATTAACCATAAAGCATAATACACGTAATAAGCTATTTTTTAAAAAAAATTATAATGATATTTGTTTTCAGTCAAACTTTTAATGGCTTTTGCTTTCATAACATTTAGCTTTATCAAGTGCAAACTGTACATTTGAGAGTGCAGCCTTCGCTACTTGCCCAAAGCATTTGCTAAACATTAGAATCATATATATCCATGCCGATACAATATACATTGATTTAATGAAACTCCTAATAAAGGCACATGCTCTACATTCTTATCTTACACATCTGAATCCTATATTGGTTTTTTGCATTTTATTGTAAAATCTTTCTATCTCATTAATAAAATAAATATAAAATATAAAGTAAAATATAAAAAAATATGAAATAAAATATAAAATAAAATATAAAATAAGATATAAAATAAAATAAAATATAAAATAAAATATAAAATAAAATATGAAATAAAATATAAAATAAAATATAAAATAAAATAAAATATAAAATAAATATAAAATAAAATAAAATAAAATAAATAAACACCCTTCATTAGTTAGCAATTTAAAACTCACGATAAAACACGAACATATTACGAACTTACAATTTGCAACGTTGGTTCTGTGTAAATTTACTGCAATCAATCAACGGTCGCCTCTGAGAGTAGCTAGGTGTGGCCAAACGAATGTTTTATAGAATATCACAGACAACCTAGGAGGCTGGGCGTGTTGGATCCTCATCCAATAGAAATGTCTCATTAATCCATTAACGAATAAACCGATCGCTACACTGTAAGACACGTACACTGTAGGCGTATCATGGCTGTTAGATATATTTTTTGGTAAACCTATCAAAAAAAGAATAAATGTATGTTAACTTTACAAGTATTTGCTATACCATATTCTTAAAGTGGACTATTAATTGGATGTTATAGGTTGGGGGTCATCCATAAATGATGTCACTCTTTTTTTGACGATTTTTACCTCCCCCCTCCCCTCCGTCACACGTCATCAAAAAAAAGCCAGACCCCCCCCCTAAAATGACGTCACACCTCAGCCTACAACCCCCCCCCTCAAAATTGAAGTTGAATTTTTTAAAACAGCTATACTTTTCCAAAATCTTGTCTGAACTCTGTCAAAATAGAGTATTTTAATCCATTTTTATTAAAATTTGTTAAAACAGTTTTCGAAAACGCAAAATAACGTCTAAAAATCGTTTTCTAACATTGCTTTTCTATAATGCAAAAGTGTGACGTCGCACCATCTAAGCCTCCCCCTCATCACACACCGTCACAAACTTGCAGACCCCCCTCCCCCTACAAGTTTGACGTCATTTATGAACGACCCCTTGGTGGTAAATGATAGTATTGTATAAAATGGTAGTTTGAGGATAACGTTATTCATAGTTCAAGTTTTAAACAACCGAAAATGTATGTGTTTGGAGTGGAGACTTGGAGGACAAAAAGGTGACCATTGACAAAGTTCAGACATAAACATACACATAAGCATAAGCATAAACATAAGCATAAGCATTAACATAAGCATAAGCATAAGCAAAAGCATGAGCATGAGCATGAGCATGAGCATGAGCATGAGCATGAGCATGAGCATGAGCAAGAGCATGAGCATGAGCACGAGCACGAGCACGAGCACGAGCACGAGCATGAGCACGAGCATGAGCATGAGCATGAGCATGAGCATGAGCATGAGCATGAGCATGAGCATGAGCATGAGCATGAGCATGAGAATGAGCATGAGCATGAGCATGAGCATGAGCATGAGCAAGAGCATGGGCATGAGCACGAGCACGAGCACGAGCACGAGCACGAGCACATGCACGAGCACGAGCACGAGCACGCACGAGCATGAGCATGAGCATGAGCATGAGCATGAGCATGAGCATGAGCATGAGCATGAGCATGAGCATGAGCATGAGCATGAGTATGAGCATGAGCATGAGCATGAGCATGGGCATGGGCATGGGCATGGGCATGGGCATGGGCATGGGCATGTGCATGAGCATGAGCATGAGCATGAGCATGAGCATGAGCATGAGCATGAGCATGAGCATGAGCATGAGCATGAGCATGAGCATGAGCATGAGCATGAGCAGGAGCAGGAGCAGGAGCATGAGCATGAGCATGAGCATGAGCATGAGCATGAGCATGAGCATGAGCTTGAGCTTGAGCTTGAGCTTAAACAGATCCGTATACTGTGTCTTAAACCTTAAAACCGCTATGGTGTTTTACGTGTGCGTGTGTGAGCATGCGATTGTGTTCACAATTCATTTCATTATGAATTTTTAAATCATCGTAAGTTCTTAAGGGATTAAATTAGTAAACTTTTAAATTCTTTGTTTATTACCCACATACCAGTGCATGGGATTAATACAGGCCTTAATTGTTTGTAGCAACGTGCTATCATCCACTGTTTTCAGTGGTTATCGACCAGGCCAACCGTTTTATTAAAAATTCCTACCACTTCCACAGACAATTGGTAAAACTAGTTCAAGTATTTGTTAATACAATAACTAATAGTTCAAAACATGCGGTAGAAATTTTGTTATGGCGTGCGGCGTCAAATGGCCAATGAAAAAACGGCCCAATCTAAACGACTTTTTCAAAACGGCTCCGACATAAAAGCCACGCCCAATCGACCGAGTCAAAATGCCCATCGACAAATGAACCCCGTAATATAAGCTTCAGATAAATAGGCTCCTGTCATTTTGGCTCCGGACAAAAAAGCCCCTGTCTATACGGTTTCCGTAGGGATTAAGTCTTCCGGCGAAACGTCGTTTTTGAATATGACAAAAGCCCGTGGGATCCATTCATCAATAATCATATCGTATGCATCTCATGTTCAGCAGCCCTTAATTGCATATTTTATCTAGTATCAGAAAGAGTGCTTTTTTTATTTAAAGTCATCTGTGAGTCGGTTGTGGGCTACTCCAACTCAGTGTGCGGGAAGAGAGAGGTCCACGTTGTACATTACTACCTGCAGGATGCCTGTAAGCTAGCAAAAGAAAATGTTGTTTTCCTGTAAACATTATGAATATGAACAGATCTTTACAGGTGTAGATTAAACATTATCAAATGTAAGGTTTTTTTAACTTTAGCTGTTAAGGGCTCGATTTGTTTGTGAATTGCTGTTGATTCATTAAAAAAATATCATTTATGAATTTAAAAGAGGTATTATGGTAGTAGAGTTAGGACAAAATGGTTACTATTATGCCAGTAGTGGTCATATGATTTATATGTCTATAGCCAATAAGTCGGGAGTCATTTTCTCGGGAGACAAAATGGCGGGAGCCCCTTTATCGGCAGAAATTATGCCAAAATGACGGGGCGGTTTTAACGGGCCGTTTTGTTCTGGGCCGTTTTGTTTTGGGCCGTTTTGACGGCGCACCGGGTTATGTCTAAGGTTGGGTTTAGGTTAAAGTGAATTTTTAGATGTAAGAGTAAAGAAGTTGATATTTTCTCCACCTAACTCATAGTGAAACCCATCAATGTTGTTTCAGCGACAGTGTCCCTTCTTGTGGTGTTTCTGGGTTGACTTCTTCTGCACCTCAATTTCTGCCTGGTGATATTGGTTGGCGGTGTGCACATTGTGTGCCTTATCAAACTCCATCTTCTTCTCCCAATTTCTAATTCAGCGTCAAGTTGACCTGACGTTTCCCATAAGTAAACGTTGGTGATGGAATCTGGCCATCGCATCCCAAGAATTCGTCTATAACAGCTGTTTACAAATGCCTTACTTTATCAATGGTCGCCTTTTGTCGTCCAAGTCTCCGCTCCATACACCTACAATGGTTTTACGCTCGAGTTCAACAGACACCCCTTGGTGGTCAAGAAAACTCATGAAACTCCAGATATTCTTTAGCTGTGTTAAAGCTGCTCTTGTTTTACCTATCTTTGTTTAACACCTGTCTCTTTCCTCCCCGGTGGTATATAATAGGGTGTTGCAGTAATATTTTGCTATATAACATGCTATTTTTCAAAAAATTATATAAATTAATTGGCAAGCGCTAAAATTATGTTTTAGCTGTCAAAAATTAAAACAAAATATTAAGTATCGATTTTTACGTGTTTTGAATTTTTTAATTCAAGGTAAACTATTGAAAATAATGTTTGAATTAATTAATAGTATTAATTCATTAATCCATTCAAAGTTTTGGAAAAACTTCCGCCTGGGAGAGATAAAATTTTTCAAACTAAATGAATTTTTGTGATCGTGATTCCAATTGATAAAAAAAACATGGCGGCTGCTTGTTTCTTGACTTCGCTTCAAGATTTTAAACTCATCATGAACTCCCAATATGCAACAAATATACAAAATTTCAAGTCTATTGTGTACGTACGGTTGGGAAGTAATGTATTTGCATTCAATTCTGACAGAAAAGTTTTGTGGCGGTAAGTAAATTAATTATTTTTAAAAGTTAAATGTAAGACCTAGCAAGCCTAACCCCAGGGGACATTACTCCTACTAACGATTTGGTAAACAGTAAACAAACGCTCATCAAGTTCGACTTTACATTTTACTTCAGCATATTGCAACTAGTCTAGATCTACTAATCTAGATATCTAATAGTAATTAGTAATAGATCTAGATCTCAATCTACCTGATCCTAAATCTGTTCTTTATACTTCCTTAACTAGATTCTAGATCTATACTGATCCCTCTAAATAAAAAATGACAGGGATTAGATTTAGTTGTGTGTTTGTTTGTAGAGATCTGATTGTAAGTACTTAGTAAATAGTATTACTATTTACTAGTAAGTACTACTAAGTAGGCTACTTCTAAGTAGTGACTACGACTAGTCTAAGTGCAGACTGTAGACTACTGAGGATGTTAGTGTAGTTCAGTTGAGCATAGTTACTGAAGTAGAGAGTGAATGCAACATTGTGAGTGTAATAAATTAAAATATTAATAATATTAAAAAAAAATTAGGTAGGCCCCCTATAGGACCTAATGATAATTATTAATTAATAACGAAGTGACTAGTCGGAATAAGATTTTTCTATAATTCTAGATCCAGTGAGTAGGTCTCTGAGTCTATATATTTTTTTTCTAGATGTAGCTAGTTAACAACAGTGCTAAATCTAGTTAGTAACTTGTCTAGAGAAATTTAGATCTAGAATTATTTAGTAATTTAGTAGGCAATAATTATAAATAATATTAATAAAATTAAAATGTTGACATCTGTTGCTACTGCGAACCTATCTAGATTTGATTTAAGAAGTAGATTTAAAGTTTAGTTGACTGCTAAAGATTAAGAAAGTCTGCTACTAACTAGAGTAGTAGGCATATGCTTACTTAGAAATCTAGATGTAGGAAGTATATGTGTAAATCTAGCAAGACCCAGTTCTTTTAGTAGGCATTGAATTATGGTTATTAGATCTAGAGTTTAGATTTAGTAATAGATTTGTCAATATTGACCTGAAGTTATAGATTTAATTGCTAGTTTTAATTGCAATTTTATTTATATTTTTGATACACTTATCATGTATAAAAATGTAAACTATGATTATAAGGCAAAATTTTAAGTATACATATTGTGTGTATTTTTCAGAATACCTGAATTAAATCAGTGCAAATAGACCTGTAGTAAACACAGAAGAAAGTACCCTACACATGTTCCAGACAACCTTACCTAAGACTATCAACAAAACATAGGAAATCAAAATGTGTTCTAGAATGAAGACTTCATCTGAGTCTGCAATTTGTGAATAACAATATTTGATGCAAGAAAAACATTAAATTCCCTGAAATTATGGGACAAATATTACATTAAATAAAATGCCTTTATCTTTAAATACTTAATAAATTATTAATTTATTTAATAAAAATTGAACTTGTCTTAATCATTGAATTTGTTTATTGATTGTAGTTGTTAATGTTATTGTTAGTGTAAGAAAATATTGTAAACAACAGTGAGAGTTGTAAAGTTCCTGTTTCTAGCCTGTTTGTCCATGGATCAGACTGCAAAGAGTTGAACTGTTTCTGTGAACTAGGCAGTCGAAGCCATGATGTGGTCAGCACTATGACAATGCCATTACTTTCACTGATGTGAGTTTGGTACCCCTCATTGCTGGGTGCACTCAGGGACTTTTTACTGACTTAAACCTCAATTCAACTTGAGACTGGGTTAGTAGTAATGGCAGTCTAGCGCCAGTGTGTTTTGCTTTAAATAAAATTTGCAAGTTAAACACTGTTTAGTTTCCTCAATCACTACAGCTTTCCAAAATCACTGAACTAACACACACAAACACAAAGAACGTATTAAAACAAAACTCAATACAAATAACATAAATCTTAACACTTGATAAAAGATTTATTTAGGATATATCAATATATATTTTTACAATGACCTACAAATACTAAATTGGGATTCATTTGTCAAGCAGTAGAGCACACAATTGATAATCCAGAGAAGTGGTTTGAGGGCTTGAGTACATTACGGGTAACTGGCTTTAGATACTGACTTTAAGTGTAAACCACACAACTGTTTTATTAGCCTAAGTCAAAAAAAAAAACAAGACATTATTATTAAAAGTGGAACATGCTTCATATGTGGAATAATACTTTCATTAACAGTAAAAATAAATATTAAATAGTGTACACAGACACTAAAAATACATGCTTACTGTAAAGCAAAAGTAATTCTTCTAAAACAATGTAATATACATTAGGCCTATTTAGTCATATCTGTTAATTCTGAGTGATATAGTCAAAATTCTGTAATTACAGCATATTTAATTTCTACTAAGTAGGCATTGTACAACAGTATGAATATCTAGTATCCAGCTATATAGATTAATTGAAGTTGCTGATTTTTTTTTTAAATCTTGGAATTAAATTTTCAATGTTAAATTAAAAGCTCAATGACAGTAACACAAAGCCAAACAAAGCTTATTACAATTAAACTAATTAGGCCCTAATGTTAGTAATTATTAGATTAATCCAATTTTTAGGCCCACTTTGGGCTCAAATCAAATTTGGAATTTCTAGAGCTATTACTAGATATAGAATTTTATCAAGATCTAGTAATACTGGTACACTATAACTTGTCTATATATATAACTATAACTATCTCTATTGAGGACTAACTACTAAGCAGACGACTAATTAGTAATTACGGTTTTTAGGTCTAGCCTACTGTCACCGTGTAATATCTAGTTTATCTACTTCTAGATCTAGATCTAGTACTAAAAGAAAAAGTACTAGGAAAAGGAATTATTTTTAAAAATATTGCATTGATTTAAAATATGGGCCTATTTATTAAAATTAATAAAGGCAAAGTCTTTATTACTAAAGTAAATAGGCCTAATTTAAATTATGGGCCTATAATTAACTATAATATGATTAATACATAGGGCCTAATTACTAAGTTAATCAGGCCTAAACTTTCTAAGCAAAAGAAAGTCTAAAGAAAAATTTATAGGCCTAAATTCAAAAGTTAGGTCTAAAGGCCAAAGGTTTCTGTTTTACAAAATGTTTGTAGATCTGTTATAGTTATAGAGACTTGTCACTAGTGACTAAAAGTACAGCACTAGTCTAGCCAATCATAAATCTAGCAAATTATTCTATTATTACTAAATCTAGCTTAAATACTAGCTAGCTATTAAGTACTAAACTAATACTAACACCTATTATATTAATAAAAGTATTCATATAGATCTAGGCCTAGTTCACTATAAAAGAAAATACTCTAGTCTATATACTACTACAGTATTATACAGGCCTGTACTTAGGGGCCTAATACTATTTATTTAGATTTAGATCTAGGTCTAACTAAAATAAGGCAGAGATCTAGATCTAGATCTAAATATTTACTAAATAATAAAATACTTAGGCCCTAGATCTAGTAATACTATTTGACAATTTGTTACTGTTATAATATATTATTATATATAGTATTATATTATAGGCCCTATATCTACTGTTTAGTGTTTATTGTTTATAACTTAGACTTTTTACTTAAGTCATTACACTACACTGTATGATCATAGTATGATGAGTCAGTGAGTGTATGACGGATCATTAATATTAATTAGTACTTACTACTTACTTAGTACTAGGTAACTAGGTTAGTACACTAAAGTAGAATCTAATTACTAAAGTTCTTTAATCTTTAATTCTTTAGACTTGGTCACTTGACTTTACGTCTTCTTTACACTTACTTAATCTTTAGACTACGGTCCCTAGAGTAGATCTAGAATCTGGATCTAGACTTCTACTTCTACCTCTAAAAACTAAATCTAACGAGTCGGTTGTATTCTAAATAAAATTCTAGATCTAGAATCTAGATTCTATATTAAAATCTGAAAAGTCAATTCTTTATCTAGATATAGATTCAGGATCTAGATTAGATTTTATCTCGATTTCTAGATCTAAATTCATGAAATTCTGATTCTAAATTCTTGAATTTGTTTTGAAGCCAAAAGCGAAAGTAGCTTTCCTAACTTAAAAAAAAAGATTTAATAAAAATATTCAGATTTGGTTTAAAAAAACGCCAACCGGCAGGACTCCATTTGGACTCCACTGCAACACCCTATAGAATAGTACCTACATATTTAAATGACTAGCATTCTTGTTAGGTGACCTCATCAAGTGTGACCCGTGCAGTGCAGGCAGCGATACTTTTTTAGTACTTTTGTCTAGTGAATGTTAAGTCCAACCTGCGGGGACTTTTTCTTAAACAATGTCTGTTTTCTCCTGTATCTGCTGTTTTGTTCTGGTAGAGGAGTGCGAGGTCGCCTGCAAAGCCCAAGTCGTCAAGTTTTTTTCCACAGAGATAATGAATCCGATTTTTACGTTCTCTGGCTGCTGTTTTCATTATCCAGTCGATGGTAAGAAAAAAGTGGATAGGTGACAACAGGAATCCATTACAGACTCCTATTCGCACCTAAAACAAATTGTAATTAGCAAGCTTGCGTCGGAGAGGTCAGATAGATAGCAGAAACAGGCTAAAGCTAGTTGGTTGGAGAGACCAATGAAAGTACTGGAACTAAACGGTCTCGTGTGACGGTCAGCTGACCAAGGAAAATTGGGTCTGCAGTTGAAACAGAAGTTGGTGATATGTCGTATTAGGGAGCAGACGTAATTATTCCGAACTAGGTAGAAAGTTAGAATGTAGCATGTTAAGATGTGTCAAGGGAGCGCGTAGTTGGTAGTAGTAGTAGTTGTAGTAATAAAGATTAGTTATGTTAGATAGGAGGTTGATTTTGTAAATTTTAATAAATAACGTTATATTTTGACATTAACCTGTGTTTTGGATATTTCATCATTGTCTAATTCATTCCCCCCCCCCCCCTCACAGGCTCCATAGACTAAACAATAACAGTAACGAAAAAGGTAGTTCAAAATCACATGTAATTACAACTTCCATACTGGTAACTTGCTTCACAAAGATTTGAAGGGATTAAAATACAGCATTGTCTGAGCGTGATGTGTCTAATATAAAAGCTGACTTAAAATATGTAGCGATGTATCAAGTCACCGGTGTTGTATTGAAATTATTATTATTGAATACGTCGGCAATGAGTACAATGCCTGAAATGGGTTGTTAAAGTATACAATACTTCAATATTTCTATCATATATAATACATTTCCTAATTCTTATTATAGAATACCCAGTAACAAACTGACAAAGATTAAAATACTCTTTGTTGCCAGAGTTATGTTTAGATATAGTTTTTGGGGTAGAGGTAGGGATAGCGCTAAGGTTAGGTTAAGGGTTAGGGATTAGTTAGGGTACGGGTTAGAAAGAAAATAAAGGGCTACTCAAAATGCCATTCTAGCCTTCAATGCTGCATCAAATATCACGTGATAGCATTTCTAATATACTTGTTCATAAAAAAAAATATTTGCTATTGTTGATTTTGCATTTAGCAACTCACTCAGGATCTATAGCTAAATGTGAAGTAATGTACGGCCGTTGTACTTAGACAAATAAGTAAGGTAGTAGACAGCCATCACAACTAGATTAGTTTGTGAGACTACTGCGTCATAATTAAAATATATTATTTTAGGCACATACGCTTTGAATAAACCACATGCAAGCTGAAAATAATTACATCTTGTTTGTTTTTAAATGTTCTATGATTTTAGGTGATTTTTGGTTTGTAATTTTTTTAAATTGCTTTTACCTTTCCATGACCATTTACCTTGTAAAAACAGATTACATTATACTCATTTTATTTATTATAATCTAAAATAGAAATTGTGGGACCCCAAAATAATCGGGGTCTCAGGGCTGCTGATTTATTAGAGCCACTCCCCCCCCTGCCACACACACAATATCCTTTAATCCATCGTTTGCATTTGTGTTTGATTGCAAGTGTGACTGAGGAAAATATTGCAGTATGATTTTCCGTATCAGTGAGGTGTAAAAGGTCGAGATTTGTAAAAATCTCGATTTTTGTTTTTTTGCACGATTACAAGACTTTCTCTATACTTCGTATATACGAGAAAGTAAAAAGGAACACCTTAACATAACGCTCTTTCTAACAATAAACTGGTTTATATGTAATGCTGCTCACTAGCACATTAGCAATGTAGCTATAAGCCAAAAGAGTTAAGTTATGAAAAATATTGAAATTTAATAAAAACACTGCACTGGAATTTATTTAATAATATTTTATTAGAACAAATGGAGGTATTACTGTTATTTCGCAAATTACAAAACAAATATTATTTTCAAGGATTTACAAGCAACAATAATTATTTACTTGATAACCTAGGAATAAAGGTCATTTATTACGGCACTGATTTAAATAGCTCTAACGGCCGTCCATTTCGCCACTTAGCAGAAAAGCTATAACGGCCGTCCATTTCGTCATTTGGTAATAAAGGCCGTCCACTATTTCTATAGTGAACCTAGTAGTAAAAACCGTCCATTACGGCACTGTTTAAATTAGAAATATCAGCCGTCTACTACGTCACTTGTTAAAACTAGCAACGACGGCCATCTACTACGTCACTAGTGAACCTGGCTGTAATGGCCGTCCAACACGTCAAAATATAACCTACCTAAACTGGTCGTCCACTTCGTTATTTGCAAATAACAGTTAATAAATCTTCTGTGTAATATAGTATTATAGGATGTAACATTAAAAAAAGGACAATTAATCCACATATTTAATTAAACTACTGAGTAATTAATTAAAGTTCAAGAGCGAGAAAATATCAAAATGAGCAAGTATTACAAAGTTCTAACCCGTCAATACATGATACGTGTCGTACTACCATTGGTATCTTTTAAATGTAAGTTTGAGATACATAGGCGGATCCAAATGATAAGTAAGTGGGTGTCTTGGCGAATAACCGTCTCCATGTGCTCGCCCGGTATGACCCATACACACATGCAGACAGACAGAGTAAGCAAGTTAAATAAAAGATTGTAAAAGTACCCTGTTAAAACAAAAAACTCTTCGGGTAGGGGCGAAGCCCCCTCCGCCTCCATAATAGAAAGTCTTGCCCTTCCCCCCTCAAACTAAATATAATTTGTATAGAAAATATATAATTTTACCAGTGTCGGCCTCCCCCGCCCCGGAGAACTGTATTCAAGTGCCACATACCGAAAAAAGGTCTGAAAGAAACACTTTCTGCGTGAGTGAGGCTTATCGGTCATAAGTAGGAAACAGGTCTATATTATAGAAGTAGGCTCTACCTTTAGTCTGTATAATCTAGAAATGCGATCAGACTTTTACCTCCCCGGAGGGAGGGGGGTACTTGAAATATTCGGGGGTGGGGTGGACTAAATTTTTGGGAGGGTTTGTACCGTGGTAAAAATATATATTTTATATATACGTTGTATTTCATTGAAGGGGACTTGCTTCAGGGTGGGTGGTGGTGGTGGGGGGGGGGGGGGGTAATGTAAGAGGGTTGATGTGGTGATTTTCGTTTTGGTTTAGATAAAAAGACATCACTATCCAACTAGTGCCCGTTCTATCTCTCCCTCAACGGGCCATTTATCTCGTCTATACTAATAGTTTCGCTGTCTGTTTATCTATATATCTATGTATCTTTCTGTTGAGAACGCTTTTACTATAGAGAAAACAAAAGGAAAGTAAAAACATGTACATTAATACGAAAAACGAAACATGACCTCACATAGAGCATATAGTAGGAAATAGTCTAAAGCCGGGAAAGTACACTCAGTAAAATGACGTCATTAATTCTCGAGTAAACAATGAATATAAAAGCCAATTTATTCTAATTTTAAAAATGGTTTATGTGAAGAGTTTCTTTCATGCATTTTTCGGATAGAGGTGTAGCCCCACCCCGGAAGAACGTCTAAGCCGTCACCCCCTCAAAAGAAATGAAGTCATCGATACCCTTGTTATAAAAAATACCGGCATTACAGCTTAATACATGTGTCTAAATCTTAAACGAGGTTTGCGTGACGAATTTCTTTCGTGCATCTCTTAGGTAGAGCGTCTAACCACCAACCCCCCCCCCCCCCCCCCACAATAAAATATAATTTATATAGCAAATATATTCTTTTACCGGTGTCCGCCAAAAGTAAAAATCGAGTCAATATTATAGACGTAAGCTCTATCTTTAGTTTGTATCTACAAATGCGACCAGTGTTTTTTCAGACATTTCTTCGGCGGAGGGGAGGGGGGTACTTGAAATTTTCGGGGGAGGGGTGGACTAAATTTTCTGAGAGGGTGCGAACACTGCTAAAAGTATATGATTATATTTTATTTTTATTCAACCACCCGCCCACCCGCCATATCACCCACCCACAGTTGCAATATCTTCATATTGTAAAGGTATTCGCGTACGGTATTGGTTCAAGTAGTTTAATCCTCCCACTGCATAATATCGGGTTACATGATTGCCATGTAGCTATAGCATGTAGGCCTTAACCACGACATGTATGATTGACATGTGACTACACTTTACTAAGGCGGAGCTATTCTCTCAGACAGAAAGGTCTACAAATTGAGCTGAATTTGCGAAGCAATTAAATCGTTAATTAAAACTGCATCAATCCACATAAGCCTTATACTGGCTGTCATAATTTATTAGTTTATATTACATAGCATAACGTGCATAACGGTGGTCTAAATAGATCGGAATTTAATTTATTGTGCGTGTTCAATTACAAAATATATTTTATTTTATCATAGTTTATGGGATGAGGGGGTGTCTAAATTACAACTCAGACTAAAATACTTGCATGCAAGCGTTCATTATAATTATTAAGGATGAGCTAGAACAAAACATGACGACTAGCCAGATGTCAATTTTACAACATTAAAATTTTCAACATTGTTTCAAGGTATGCTATAGCGTCCCATGTTTCTCCTTATAGTTGTATACCTACTGTACATAATTATACTTAAGGGTATGGCGGGAGTACTTTTCTTCATAAATCGAACAAATCATCAATGTCTCACTTTTTTTTATCTATACTGAAAAACCAAGGTTTAATCTAAAAATGACATATTATGACCCTAAAAGCATTATCTATTTACAAAAAAAACCTGGTTCAAAATAGATTGTACAGCGTCATTTGTTTACAGTGTTTCTTCCAGACTTTTTTCTTCGAGGGGGGGGGGTGGCGGATACTGTTAAAAGTTTATATTTTCTATATAAATTATATAAATTTTATTTCGTTCGGGGTGGGGGGAGATGCCTGGAAGAAACTCTGTTTACTTATTTGGTAAAATTAGCAATTTTTTAACCTAGAAAAATACTATTAATCTGCGTTGAAGTCTAATGTGTTTCATATCAATGGAGAGACCGTGACCCACTTTCTTTATAGTTGTATACCAACTGTACATGGTTATACATAAATAACATCATTTTAATTATTTCTAATAATCAAAATGAGGGACACAACAGTTGAGAACCGGTACAGGAGTTTATTGGCGACTGTTGACACGTGACAGTTCAGCAACCCGACACAAAGTAATATTTCAGCGGTGTATTCATAGGCTTGTTCATCGATAGCTCCCTTATACATCCTTTAACATAGGCTTGTTCATTGATAGCTCCCTTATACATCCTTTAACATAGGCTTGTTCATTGATAGCCCCCTTATACATCCTTTAACATAGGCGTGTTCATTGAAAGCTCCCTTATACATCCTTTAACATAGGCTTGTTCATTGATAGCTTCCTTATACATCCTTTAACATAGGCTTGTTCATTGATAGCTTCCTTATACATCCTTTAACATAGGCTTGTTCATTGATAGCTCCCTTATACATCCTTTAACATAGGCTTGTTCATTGATAGCTTCCTTATACATCATTTAAACTGGCCTACCAGGTCCTACAATAAAACACAACACCTGGTTAACGTTAGATCATAAGAGCCTGGATATGTTTACCTGTCTTATACATCCTTAAACTAGCCGGCCTTGTCTTAACTATGTATCATTTTATAAACTTTGTATCAATGTCTTAAATCTTAGTGTAAATAAAGCTCCCCTTACAAATCTGAAGGTCTATGGGTCAGGTGAAGTAGACTCACGTGTTTCTGTGACCTCGACTTATGAAGGGATAGTGTGGTCAGCACTATGCCCAGCCGCATTTACTTTCCATACCGTGAGTTAGGTAGTCTTAAGGGTTGGCAGTATATCTCTACCTCTAGGCCATTCCGTCCGTAAATCTTGTGTAACCACACTAAACATATAAACTAGTTAGGTACCTATAGTTGATAGGTGTGGTTAACATCATAGAGGGAGTGCCCTCCCATTTCTAGCGTTGTTAGATGCAAACAACCGACAGCTATATGTCTAGATAAATGGGTGTAATCATCAATGCTCAGAAATCTTTGCTCATGTCGAAGCAAATGTGACGACTAATCAGCAAGATGAATATAAGTTTCCTCTTCTTATATTTATTTTGGTACTGGACTCATGTGCACCCTTTCACTAAGACGAAAACAATCAGACCCACTCACACAATACACAGCAACCTGTCTCTACACAAAACGTCACTCTCATACTATACGTTTAACATCATCCATCCGTTCAACATTCGCGCGCACCAATATTCCCTTGCACCAACCTATGTAAAGGACATACGTCAAAAAAACAACAGAATATTTAGTGACTTCAAGAACACAATTGAAATATTTACGCATGTATTTTCAGACCATGGTCAGATGTTTCACAATACCATGTTTGTTAGCTACAGCAGATTTGTAGGACATTCACCAGTGTGTGTACATGCATCAGAAGAATCACATTTAAAAAAATAAAATAAAACTAGCAGCATGTACCCGGCGCTTCCCGGAGCGTGTCTAATAGATGAAATGTTACTTTTACAAGCTATTATGTGTTTAGTTACTAGAAGGGGTTAAATAATATACATTGTTGTATATTAGCTAAGGGGGGATTTGTAGTACGAATGTAATGACAGCCTATGGTAAAACGATCCGTGTACTAGACACTTACATCGTCTCTATTTTTACCTTAACAAAAAGTCATGTAAATGTTTAATTACGACTACGGGAAGGTTGAAAAATACGGGCTGGCCTACTGTTAATTATAATAAACTAAACAGCTAATTTTTATGAACAGCTAGGCGGATATTTCAATACTCTTCAAGGGGAAGAGGGCTAGATTCGATGAAAAGGCTACTCTGCCTGTTCGAGGCTTTGTACCCATCAACAAAATGATCCTCGCGAAATCGTTCAAAGCCGTTTACCTGACCTTAAAGCAGGGTAAACCACAAACCATTGGGGAAACACCTATAACACAAGCTGTTTTCATGATGGGGAATAGTGTGCAGGAAAAGCGGCTGGGTAGATTGATAGATGGGATTTGATGAATGGAATGGATAGGAAGGATGTGATGGGATGTGATGTATGAAATGGGATGGGATGAATGGGATGGGTTGAATGTGTTGGGATAAGGCGAATGGGTTGGGATGAATGGGATGAGATAGGATGAATGGGATGGGATGTGATGAATGAGATGGAATGGGATGAATGGGATAAAATGGAATGAATGAGATGGGATGAATGGAATTGGATGAATGGGATGGGATAAATGAAATGGGATGAATGGGATTGGATGAATGGGTTGGAATAAATGGGATGGAAGGGATAAAAGAGATGGAAGGGATAGGATGGATGGAATGGGATGGGATGGATTTATGGGAAGGAAGAGGTGGGATGAGTAGGATGGGATGAATGGCATGGGCTGAATGGGATGGGATGAATGAAATGGGATGAATAGGATTGGATGAATGGGTTGGAATAAATGGGATGGAAGGGATAAAAGAGATCAAAGGGATAGGATGGATGGAATGGGATGGGATGGATTGATGGGAAGGAAGAGGTGGGATGAGTAGGATGGGATGAATGGCATGGGCTGAATGGGATGTAATGAATGGGATGTAATGAATGAGATGGAATGAATGGGATGGGCTGAATGGGATGGAATGAATGGGATGGCATGAATGGGATGGCATGGATGGATGGATGGATGGATAGATTGATGGATAGATGGATAGATTGATAGATGGATAGATGGATAGATGGATAGATGGATGGATGGATGGATGGATGGATGGATGGATGGATGGATGGATGGATGGATGAATGGATAGATAGATTGATGGATAGATGGATAGATGGTTGGATGGATGGATGGATGGATGGATGGATGGATGGATGGATGGATGGATGGATGGATGGATGGATGGATGGATGGATGGATGGATGGATGGATGGATGGAAGGATGGATGGATGGATGGATGGATGGATGGATGGATGGATGGATGGATGGATGGATGGATGGATGGATGGATGGATGGATGGATGGATGGATGGATGGATGGATGGATGGATGGATGGATGGATGGATGGATGGATGGATGGATGGATGGATGGATGGATGGATGGATGGATGGATGGATGGATGGATGGATGGATGGATGGATGGATGGATGGATGGATGGATGGATGGATGGATGGATGGATGGATGGATGGATGGATGGATGGATGGATGGATGGATGGATGGATGGATGGATGGATGGATGGATGGATGGATGGATGGATGGATGGATGGATGGATGGATGGATGGATGGATGGATGGATGGATGGATGGATGGATGGATGGATGGATGGATGGATGGATGGATGGATGGATGGATGGATATACAGCAAAAATATTATATGCGTGATAAATGGCCCGTTGAGGGATAGATACAACGAGCGCTAGGTTGATATTGTTTTCTCTTTTCACAAAACCAAAACTAAAAACATCACCTTAACTTCAAATGGAACCGGGAACGAAAAATGACATTAAACACGTAATTTTATCCAGAATCGGCATTTTAATCCGATTAAAGTATATCTACACGTAGTTACTGCCCATTGATTCTAAATAAAGTCGTAGCCATACCCTAAATTATGCACATAATGTAAATCATGACAAAATTCGCATTTAGACATTTAGAGTTTCTTTCAAAAAAATCCACTTGGGACGAGGGGGTTTCTGCCACACATACCAGAAAGCACTTTTACAGTCCCATTAAACAAAATATAATTTATAATTTAATACACGCCACACCCGAAAATTTCAAGTACCCCCCTTCCCCTCCCGGGGTTTAAAAGTCTGAAAGGAACACTGGCCGCATCTGTAGATTAAACAAACTACAGATAAAGCTTACGTCCATAATATAAACCCGTTTTCTACCTTTGGCCGACACTGGTAAAAAATATATATTTGCTATTTAAATTTTAATCAGATTTAAATTGATCTACACGTAGTTACTGCACATTGATACTAAATAAAGTCGTAACCATACCCCTAATCCAAGGGTATCCAAACTACGGCCCGCGAGGTCCTCTCATCCGGCTCTCGGAGAAAGTTTTGTCCACGGAAAAAGAAATATTTGTTGGAGGTGGCTGGGGAAAAAATTCTTATACAAATTGAAAATTTAGCATTGGGAGCAAATGCCACGGAAGCAAATGTGGCCAGTCGCCCAGCAGATGATCTCCTTAAAGACAATTTCAAATAAAGGCGGGTGGGTGGGTTTAATAAGTATTTGCCCACGGAAGACTTTCCTAATATTACAACTTTTGCATCAAAGTACCTATCAATGTTCGGAAAAAACATACAAACATTTTTAATAACGAAGTAGGCCTATGTGAAGAACAATTTGAGAACAATTTGGATCTCGAGTGTGTTGTCAGTCCCCAAAAGTGTTTCTCTCAGTCTTTTTTTCTCGGGGGGGGGGGCACATGATATATATATATATATATATATATATATATATATATATATATATATATATATATATATATATATATATATATATATATATATATATATTGTGACCTGCTTAGGTCTAGTAATGTTTTATTTTTAGTTTGACATTGTTATAAAACCATATATGGTTGATGGTGCAGCAACCGGGTTTTTTCCACTGTCTTACTAAGAGAGTCTAAGACTCAGAAATTTTCCATCAAGATCTGATTGATTGATTCAGATCAGATGACCACCCCAACCAATGGCCACATGAGTTGAGGATAACCTCCCCTGTTGCCTAAGTCTATAACTAGATCGCACACAGGCAGCACGAGGCAGTCCATCTTGACCAGGCCGTCCATTTTGTCCGGCAGTCCATTCTGACCATTTGAACGTGAGAGAGCTTAAGTCCTGAGTGTGCTATGCATTCTTAAGTTGTTTAAGTATTCTAGTATTATATTACTTCAGGGCCAAGTGATTCTTGATGCTATAGCAGTGTTATGTGACATGTGGCTATTTTTATACAGTGCTAGAATCTGTGATAGTATTTTTTCTTACGCTTTGTAAGTTGGGTTTTGTTATTTTCTAAATTAAATATTTTATCTTGTTTAACCGTGTGTTCTGCCACAACTGTGTTCGCTTATTAAAGGTTGTATGCAGATTGGATGAGTTGTTAACTTCAATAGTATCACTAGTTTTCCCTAGACATCGAAATCGAGCCCTAGTGTGTTGTTGAGTTAGTGTCCATTCATTTAGGCTTTAGGTCATTTGCATATAACCCCAAGAAAGAATCCGGGGGCGTTCACCATCTATCTGGCTGGTAGATAGGTGTCCGTTACAAAGTGGGGACTCGCCGGCATTTAATCTGTCGTTCCAGTTGTTGGTTGTATCAGTTAAACACTAAGTTTAGTTTGATTTAGTTGTTTTTCTATCCAGTGGAGCCGTGTTATTAAAACGCGCGCAAGGCTAGAGTTATCTAGGTCAAAAGCCAGACGTGTCACGTCCTAGATTGAATGTCAAGTTCATAACGCAGCGTTGGGCCGTGTTAATTTAGAGAATCTAGGCTTGTTGTGATTTTGAAGTTAGTGAAATGGAATCTTTTTTGTCTAATCCCACTGTTGAGGAGGTAGAGAAGTTGAGTAGGAAAGTTTTGATTAGTGTTGTTAAGGAATTGAAATTGGATTATTCTGTTACGCAGAAATCAGAGGTGTTGAGAGATAAAATTGTTGTTCATTTTATCAATGAAGGGGTATTTGATGAAAGTTTGTTGGCTGGTGTGATTCTCCGTGAGGAGAAACCTCTAGAAGAGAGGGAGCTTTTATTAAAAGAAAATGAGTTAGAGGCTAAAATTGCTTTAGATAAGAGGAGGTTGGAATTAGAATTTGGTCAAGTTAGTGGAGATGTTACTTCTCTGGTAGATCCAAAAAAGTTGTCGGTGGGGCAAGTGATTGCCAAATTTGGGAAATTAGTTTCTAAATTTGATGAAACAGATTTGGTCGTTTTCTTTAACTCATTTGAGAGTTAAGCGAAGACATGTGAATGGCCCGAAACTTCCATTACTGCTTTATTGAGCATGGTCCTTACAGGGAAAGCTGCAAAAACATACCAGGCACTCTCTCACGACGTTCAAAATAACTATAGTTTGGTCAAGACTGCCATTTTGAAGGCCTACGAACTGACGCCCGAGGCCTATCGGATAAAATTCCGAGCACTCCGCAAGTTACCCACTCAATCATATGTGGAATTTCTCTTTGAAAAAGAGAAAATTTTCTCAAGGTGGCTACACTCTGAGGAAGTTTCTGAGTTTGAGAAGCTCAGATCACTTATCCTAAGGGAAGAATTCCTAAAGTCCCTGCCTGAAGACATACGACTACACATACTGGATAACAAGATAATTGACATCCAGAAGGCTGCTGAGTCGGCTGACACATATATGTTGGTGCATAAGAAACCACCAGTGTCAGGAAACCGCCTCAACCCCGTGCTTCCCCTTTTTGGCAGCAATCATCCTGTTGGCCAACACTTGAAGGCATCACAGTCCAGAGAGAAACCAAGATCAACTCTCAATCGTCGAACAGTATGCCAGTTCTGCAAAAGACCTGGTCACCATGTCAAGGACTGCTACAAACGTCTTCAATTTAACAGAGAGGCGGTGCGTACCTCTGCGCACTATGCTCTATCCCCTCAAGCAGCCAGTTCAAATATGAACTCTAGAATTCTAAGGGACGCTAACCCTAAGTGTCCGCAAGAAGGCAGTCAAGTCTCCACACATTATGTTCAGTCACATTTTGATTGTTCACGCCACCATCCAATTTCTTCCGAGTCTACCGATCTCGAGGGATCGAGAAAGGTTGACTTTTCATCTTTCATTACCGAAGCTATCATTAGCAAACCAGGTGATCCGTTGTCTCAGCGGAATATCACCGTCCTAAGAGAAACAGGAGCGTCACAGTCACTTCTTTTGAAAAGTTCAATGGACATTACACCGGAGACGAACACCGGAAATGTTTCCATTATCCAGGGAGTGGGGACAAAATCTACTGTAGTCCCTCTACACAAGTTTGCCCTGAAACATCATCTCGTCGAAGGCGAAGTCATTTTAGGTGTGATAGATAGTATTCCTGTCCCAGGAGTACACCTACTTTTAGGGAATGACCTTGCGGGAAGCAAAGTATACCCCTGTACTGTTCAAAACCCTTTGTCAACAGTTCCAGATAATGATAATGAACTGTATCCTGCATGTGTGGTGACAAGAAGCCAGACCAAACAATTGGCTGACACAACGTCTGAACCACACCTACCATCATCGTCAAGAAATTCGACTCCCAAACTGGAGTCTATGCTTCCAGAGAACACAAGCCTGGGCTTACCCCTGAGGATATCTCAGGAAGACATCATTAAAGCTCAACAAGTCGACGCGGAACTCAAAGCAATGGTCGAAAAATCTCTCTCATCTGACGATGGGGAATATTTCTCCGAGAACGGCCTCTTCTTTCGTCGCTCTGTACCAGTGGATGCCTCACCTGCCGAACCATGGTTGGGTAAAAACCAGCTGTGGGTCCCTCCACCTTATCGGCATGAAATACTGAAACTGGCACATGACCATCCAATGTCAGCGCACCCAGGAGTCACTAAAACGACGGCGAAGATCAAAGAACTGTTCTTTTGGCCCAAAATGAGAAATGATGTGTCGCGTTACTGCAAAAGTTGCACGAACTGTCAGTTGGCCGGAAAGCCAAACCAGAAAATTCCTAAGGCCCCTTTGAGTCCGATTCCTGTATTAGAAGAACCCTTTTCTAAAATCATCATGGACTGTGTAGGTCCCTTGCCTAAAACCAAGGCGGGCAACGAGTACCTACTTACCTTTATGTGTTTAAGTACCCGTTTTCCCGAGGCGTTCCCCTTACGGAACATTAAGGCAAAGACTGTAGTCAAAGCCATGACCCGGTTCTTCACTACCTTTGGATTACCTAGAATCGTTCAAACAGATCAAGGCAGCAACTTCACCAGTCACCATTTTCAGGAAGCGCTAGCCAAGCTAGGCGTTACCCACATCACTAGCTCAGCCTACCACCCTCAGTCTCAAGGCGTACTTGAGAGGTTCCACCAGACCCTAAAAACCATGCTAAGAACATTCGCTAAAAGTAACACCCAATGGGATGAGACTGTTCCATGGATTATTTTCGCCGCGAGAGACTGCACCCAGGAAGCTTTAGGTTACTCTCCTTTTCAACTTGTGTTTGGACATTCTGTCCGTGGTCCCCTGAAGCTGATACACGAGCGTTGGACAGGTACCAGTGATCATCCAGTGGAAAACTTTGACGATTTTCACGTTCGACTGAAAGCCGTGTGCGAAATGGCTCACAAGAACTTAAGAAAGGCCCAAGTGAGAATGAAAGGACTGTATGATAAGAGTTCTCGTAAACGAACATTCAATCCAGGCGAGAAAGTTCTTGTGCTAGTGCCTAATCTGAACAATGCGTTATCCTTAAGATATTGTGGACCCTTTACTGTGCATTCAAAATTAAGTGATTTGAACTATGTTGTCAATACGCCATTCAGAAGAAAGAAACAGACAGTGTATCATGTTAACTCACTGAAAAAGTATTATGATAATTGTAACAATTTTCATTCCACAGCTAAAATTACTTTACCTGTATGTTCAAATGTTTCTGATGATGTGATACATGATAAATTGAAACCCCCAAAATTGGTAAATTCTTCCTTTTTAGATCATCTAAATGACCACCATATGCATTTGTCCACAGAGGAAAGCCATAAATTTTCTCAGTTATTTGAGACATTTCCCTCTATTTTTTGGGATGTCCCCAAAGAAGCGAAGGTACCACCTCATGATGTAGACGTAGGTGATGCAAAACCCATCAAACAACACCCCTATAGAGTTAACCCGGAAAAAGCTGTTTTGATAAAAGATGAAATTGATTATATGCTCAGGAATGATATCATTGAACCCAGTTTCAGCAACTGGAGTTCCCCATGTCTTCTAGTCCCGAAAGACGGTGGATCTTTCAGGTTTGTGACCGACTTTAGGAAGGTAAATGCGCTCACTAAAGCTGATTCCTATCCATTACCTCGAATAGAAGACGTTATTGAAAAAGTTGGTCAAGCTAAGATAATTTCCAAAATTGATTTACTTTCAGGATACTGGCAAATCCCCTTATCTGACCGTGCAAAAGAAATATCTGCTTTTGTAACCCCTAATGGTTTTTATAGATACAATCGTATGCCCTTTGGTATGCGAAATGCTGGTCAAACTTTCCAGCGGGTCATTAACTCTGTCATTGCTGACATAGACCAATGTGAGGCCTACATAGATGATATAGTTGTATTTTCCAATACTTTTGAAGAACATATTGTTCAGTTGACTAACCTTTTTAGAAAATTGTCTGAAGTTAATTTTACTGTAAACCTGCATAAAAGTGATTTCTGTAAAGGTTCAATTACCTATTTGGGTTATCAAGTGGGAACGAACCAAGTTAGGCCCATTGAAGCTAAAGTAGATGTTATTGTAAAGTTGCCTCCTCCCAAAAATTGTAAAGAAATCAAAAAGTTCCTTGGGATGGCTGGTTACTATAGGCGGTTCTGTCAAAACTTTTCAGCTGTTGCTGAACCTCTTACTGCATTATTGAAAAAGGGTGTTGAGTTTGAATGGTCAAATAAATGTCATGAAGCTTTTTTAACCATTAAGTCATTTTTATCTAATGCTCCTGTTATGGCTGCACCAGATTTCAGCAAGCCCTTTAAACTTGCCATTGATGCTAGCAACTTAGCCATTGGCTCAGTCTTATTTCAAGAAGACAACATGGGGATTGACCATCCAATTGCTTTTTTTCCAGGAAGTTAAATGAGAACCAAAAGAATTACTCTACTATTGAAAAAGAAGCTTTAGCTTTGGTTTTGTCCTTACAACATTTTGAAGTCTATGTCACTTCTTCAACCAATCCGGTCAGAGTGTTTTCTGACCATGATCCCCTGAAATTTACCTCTAAGTTAGGACAGAAGAATCAAAGAATATTGAGATGGTGTTTATATTTCCAAAATTTTAATCTGGAAATTTCCCACATTAAGGGTATTGATAATGTTGTGGCTGATTGTTTGTCAAGGTTGTAAAATCTTATTACACACATTGATCATGTGACATGTTTTGTGGTTCATTAGGACCATACACAAGTGTTTTGTTTAGGTGACACTCACATGAAAGTGAGTGGTATGAGTTTTGAATTTTTTCAAAATGACAAAAATGTTGCATATTTTGTTTATTTTCAGGTGAACCTTAATTAAAGGTGGTTTTTGATTATATGTAATCTTCTATGATAATATGTCTCATATGATTCAGTTGATATTGTAGCTAGTCATTGAAATAAAGGTTTTACCCTGTCGGGTTTACCACTTTTAATATCCACATGGAAATATTGTAATACCCCTTTCTGAGGGATTTTGGTGTATTATTATTTTTTGAAAGGGTTACTCCCCTTTCACACATTGTAAAAGTTTGAGTTACTTCCCTTTTGTTTCCAGGGATGTTTTTCATCTGGTATTAAGATTTTGATTGGCTACATTTGTAGAACATTTTTTTTTATTTTCATTGCCAGATTGGTTCCTTATGTATGTTTTTGTGGAACCTATCTGTCACTTCCAAAAAGGGAGGGGATGTGACCTGCTTAGGTCTAGTAATGTTTTATTTTTAGTTTGACATTGTTATAATACCATATATGGTTGATGGTGCAACAACCGGGTTTTTTTCACTGTCTTACTAAGAGAGTCTAAGACTCAGAAATTTTCCATCAAGATCTGATTGATTGATTCAGATCAGATGACCACCCCAACCAATGGCCACATGAGTTGAGGATAACCTCCCCTGTTGCCTAAGTCTATAACTAGATCGCACACAGGCAGCACGAGGCAGTCCATCTTGACCAGGCCGCCCATTTTGTCCGGCAGTCCATTCTGACAATTTGAACGTGAGAGAGCTTAAATCCTGAGTGTGCTATGCATTCTTAAGTTGTTTAAGTATTCTAGTATTATATTACTTGGGGCCAAGTGATTCTTGATGCTATAGCAGTGTTATGTGACCTGTGGCTATTTTTATACAGTGCTAGAATCTGTGATAGTATTTTTTCTTACGCTTTGTAAGTTGGGTTTTGTTATTTTCTAAATTAAATATTTTATCTTGTTTAACCGTGTGTTCTGCCACAACTGTGTTCGCTTATTAAAGGTTGTATGCAGATTGGATGAGTTGTTAACTTCAATAGTATCACTAGTTTTCCCTAGACATCGAAATCGAGCCCTAGTGTGTTGTTGAGTTAGTGTCCATTCATTTAGGCTTTAGGTCATTTGCATATAACCCCAAGAAAGAATCCGGGGGCGTTCACCATCTATCTGGCTGGTAGATAGGTGTCCGTTACAATATATATATATATATATATATATATATATATATATATATATATATATATATATATATATATATATAATTCTAACTACCGAAGAGATGCAAGGAAATTCGTCACTGGTAGAAGTATATGTTTTCTATACAAATCGTATTTCGTACAAATCCTCCCAGAAAATTTAGTCCACCCCCACCCTCGAATATTTCAAGTACCCCCTCCCTCCGGGGAGGAAAAAGTCTGATCGCATTTGTAGATTATACAGACTAAAGGTAAAGCCTACTTCTATAATATAGACCTGTTTCCTACTTATGGCCGACAAACCTCACTCACGCAGACAGTGTTTCATTTCAGACCTTTTGTCCATGGTGTGGCACTTGAATACAATGCTCCGGGGCGGGGAAGGTCGACACTGGTAAAAGTATAAATTTTCTATACAAATTATATTCCGTTTGGGGGGGGGGGGGGATGGGGCAAGACTTTCTTCTATGGAAGCGGAGGGGGCTTAACCCCTACCCGAAGAGATTTTTGTTTTAACAGGGTATTTTTACAAGCTTTTAATTAACTTGCTTACTCTGTCTGTATGGGTCTTAACGGGCGAGCCCCTGCGCACGATTATTCGCCAAGACACCTACTTACTTATCATTTGGATCCGCCTCAGTATGTCAAGCTTAAACAGATACCAATGGTAGTACGACACGTATCATTTAGCGACCGGTTAGACCTTTGTCATACTTGCTCATTTCGAAATGTTCTCGCTTGTGAATTTTAATTAATTTCTCTAGTTTTATTAAATGTGTGGATTAATTGTAGAACTTATATTACTTGCTTATTTCGAAATGTTCTCGCTCTTGAATTTTAATTAATTTATGTAGCTTAATTAAATGTGTGGATTAATTGTAGAATGTTCTATTCAATGTTAAATCCCATATTACTTGTTACACAGAAGATTTGTTAACTGTGATTTGCAAATGACGAAGTTGACGGCCATTTTAGGTAGGTTATAATGTAACGTAGTGGACGGCCATTACAGCCAGGTTCACTAGTGACGGAGTAGATGGCCGTCGTTAAGAGTTTTAACAGTGACTTAGTAGACGGGCGATATTTCTTGTTTAAACAGTGCCGCAATGGACGGTCTTTACAACTAGGTACACTGTAGAATTAGTGGACTGCCGTTGTAGCTATTCTAACAACTGACGAAATGGACGGCCGTTTTAGCTATTTAATCAGTGCCTTAATAAATTACTTCTATTCCTAGGTCAATAAGTAAACTAATTAATTAGGGTTGCTTCTAAATCATCGAAAATAATATTTGTTTTGTCAGTTGCGAAATATCAGTAATACCTCCATTTGTTCTAATAAAACATTATTAAACATATTCCTGTGCTGTGTTATTAGTAAATTTCAATATATTTCATAACCTAACTCTTGTTGGCTTATAGTTACATTGCTAATGAAGAAGTGAGCATTAACTATAAACCAGTTTATTGTTGGAAAGAACGTTATAATAAGGTGTTCCCCTTGAATCCAGTTTGCGATATAAAGGAAATAACCTGCATACTTGTGTAATTAAAACAATAGGATTTATAGTTTTATAGGGACTGAGCTTTACTTATAACAAAATGTGTTTCCTGTCTAATCCCTGTTTGATTAAATACAGACGTAAATATTTTTCTGGCGAATAAAATATTTGTACCTGACTCAACTGATTCACGAGCAAATACAAACACACACACACACACACACACACACACACATACTGCAATCTTGCCCTCAGACACAAATACAAATTATGGATTAAAGAATAGTGTGTGTGAGGGGGGGGGGGGGCTAATAAAACAGCAGTCTGGAGATCCCGATTATTTTTGGGCCCCACAATTTCTTTTACAGAATATATAAATTAAATGAGTATAATGTATTCTTGTTTTACAAGGTAAATGGTCATTGAAAGGTAAAAGCAATTTTAAAAAAAATTACAAACAAAAATCACATAAAATCACAGAACATTTAAAAACAAACAAGATGTAATTATTTTCATTTTGCATAAGGTTTATTTAAACCGTATGTGTCTAAAATAATATTTTGTTTAATTATGACGCAGCAATCTCACTAATTAATCTAGCTGTGATGGCTGTTTACAACCTTACTAATTTGTCTAACTGTAGCGGCCATCCATTACTTCATATTTAGCTATAGATCACGAGTGAGTTTTTTTACAATGCATTTGATTTCCACATTGGCTTAGAATATTAAAACACGTTTTATCGCTGCTGTTCTGCATTTGTTGTTGAATACGTGCACGGAGGCAGCACACATCTGTGAAATCCAAGACTTTGAGCTGTTGTGTCCGTTTATTCCTAGTTTGTTTCTTCTAGCTTGTTTCATTATACAATCAACCAGTCAACGAAATATCCGTGTCATATTCCAATGTGTTCAAGAAATGTTTCTGATAATTTGCTATTGTAGATCAACTGTATGACCTTATTCTAACAAACGTATAATCCAACTATGTACCAGATCATACCAGAGACTGTTCCAAAGATAGAATATATAAAGACTGGCCTAAACGAATACACGCCTAGACGCCTACTACAAACTTCCCTCTAAACAGATCTTTTTCTGACAATTCTAATCTTTTTACCGCATCATAAAGGGAATTTAATTACTGTCGAGTGAAGTGTTAGCGCACACAAATAATACAACCAAATTATAAAATGTTTTCCGGAATTTCGGCGGCAGAATTGAAAGTTCGCCCCGGTCGCCGGGAGGGGTCGCTACGCTTCTGATGAAAAAATGCAAAATAAACAAAAGGAAATCTTTTTTTAAGAACAAGTGAATCAGAAATATTTGATGCAACACTGAAGTCTAGAATGGCATTTTGAGTAGCCATTTATTTTCTTTCTAACCCGTACCCTAACTAATCCCTAACCCTAAACCTAAACTTAGCCCTATCCCTACCTCTAACCCAAATGGAATCCCTAAACATAACTCTGGCAAGAAAGCGGACTCTAAACTTTGTGAGTTTGTTACTTGGAATTCTATATAATGACTAGGAAATGTATTATATATGATAGAAATATTGATGTATGTCATACTTTAACAACCCATTTCAGGCATTGTATTCATTGCCGACGTATTCAAAAGAATTTAGGTTTTTAACTTTGCCGGTAATATGCATAATTTAATTTCCATACAACAACAGTGACTTGATACATCGCTACATATTTTTAAAGTCAGCGTTTATATTAGATACATCACGCTCAGACCATGCTGTATTTTAATCCCTTCAAATCTTTGTGAAGCAAATTACCCGTATGGAATCTGTAATTACATGTTATTTTGAGCTACCTTTTTCGTTACTGGTAATTGTTTAGTCTATGGAGCTAAATTGTTTTAGGTGAGAATAGGAGTCTAGGATGCATGTTGTCACCGATCCCCTTTCTTCTTACCATCGGCTGGATAATAAAAACAGCAGCCAGATAACCTAAAAATCGGATTCAGTGAACTCTGTAAAAAAAAACTTTACAACTTGGGCTTTGCAGGCGACCTCGCGCTCCTCTCCCAAAACAAACAGCAGATACAGGAGAAAACAGACATGGTTTAAGAAAAGACAGCGAAGTATGGAGTTAACATTCACAACTAAAAGACAAAAGTACTAAAAAAAAGTATCGCTGCCTGCACTTCACGTGTCACACGTGATGAGGTCACCTAACAAGAATGCTAGTCATTTAAATATTTAGGTAATATTGTGAATCACTAGCGAAAAAAGAGTACGATGTTAAACAAAGATAGGTAAAATAAGGACAGCTTTCACTCAGCTAAGAATATCTGGACTTCCATTGAGCTTTATTTGTCCACCAAGGGTCGTCTGTTGAACTCGAACGTAAAACCATTGTAGGTGTATGCAGCGGCATTTGTCATATTTAAAAGGATTTTTCGCCGGGAGACTTAGTCACTACGAAAAATATATTGACAGGTGCCAACATAAGAGGACATTAATTGTCGGGAGACGAAATGGCGGAAGCCGTTTTGTAGTGAGTCGTAAAGACGGGGACTGTTTTATTGGGAGCCAAACTGACGGGAGCCTATTTTCCTCTAGCCTATTTTCCTCGCTAGCCCTTTTGACGGGGTCGATTAGGCGGGGCTTTTATGTCGGGGCCGTTTTGTCGGGGTCGTCTTGACCGGGCCGATTTGTCAATGGCCGTTTTGATCCCCCCACGCCATTTACAAATTAGTTTTACCAATTGTTTGTGGAAATTGTAGGAATTTTTTTAATAAAACGGTTGGCCTGGTCGATAGCACGTTCTACATGTAATTAAGGCATGCATTAATCCCACGCACTGGTATGTGGGTAATAAACAAATAAATAAGTTTACTAATTTTTAATACAATACTCATTATTCAGATCGCTTGATGTTAGGTGATGGCCTAATTAAATATGTTCTGCCTTAGGCAGACTTCAATAATAACATAAGATCACATAACCCATGCGCAAACTTCCCAACTTGTTCGACATTCTAATCAACCCATTCCACCTTTTTCTTTAGTTGAAAATTAAAGTCGAGGTCTACAAATGGACTAGATGCCCTCCCCAGACTTTTCTCCGACACGTGAAATATAGCACGCTTTGGGTGGAAGTCGATCAATGTGTAATAAATTTAGTTGGGGGGGGGGGGTCGGTTGGATTTGGGCTTTGGGGTTTCAAGGAGTGTATGTGTGGGTCATTCCATATTGTTTCCATGAAATTTTAATAACTTTATCCTCTGGTAACAGGGCTAGACAACAATAATTCTAACAAAGCAAGTTTCCGGGGAGATGACTCGGATAAAAGTATATTTTTGTTCTAATCAAATTTTATTTTTGAGGGTGGGAAGGGGTGGTGGGACTGTGCCACGCCCCCCCCCCCCTTCCAAGACATGCCTGAAAGTGTAACTCAACTTTTACCATTGTGCTAACGCACAAAGAGGTCAGAAAGATAATCCAACAAACAGTAGTCTAGGATAGAGAATTCAGTATCCAATAAAACATTGTACGTGGCCAATGACACGTCACCATTGCACGTGTTCAGAGACAAGCCACGATTTGTTTAATCACTTCGTACGTAAAATGTGTCCATTGGTTGATGGGTACAGTGACCTAGATTCCTGGCTTGTGTTAACAGAAAATAACTCTTGGTTTGTTTGTTTGTTTGTTTGTTACGAAAACAGTTTCCTTAGCTCATTGGCTTATGGTCCAGATTGGCAAGTTATGTTCTCCTGTGCTCATAGAGGTGCGATGATTGGTTAATTCATTTGTTACGTAAAATGTGTTCATTGGCTGATGGTGCAGCTAGTCAAGCCCCACAAGCTGTCTGGTATGATTTGAAAGGTATATAATGGGAAGATCTTCAACACTCATGAACTGATTACAGCGCGGTAAGTCTGATACATTAAACTATGTTGTTTTTTTATTGTTGCTGAACGATTTTTTGTGAATAGCTTCACTCTCAGTGTAGGTGCAGGTGAAGACGTGTGGCGAGGGGGATATTGATTGCTCGATTTAATAGATTTTTGAAATGTGTAACACGCATTGATCAATATACATAAAATTGATACACGTCAGTTTTAATTATATATTTTTTTTTGTAAACAATCGGCTTCAAAATAGCTAAATAATTGTATTTAATGTGGGAACGAATCGTAGACTTACTGTCGTTTATTGAAACAGGAGGATGAGGGCGCAGGAGGGGGGGGGTTGACCAGCTGTGATGATGTGTGCGTAATTTCTTGGCAAACTTTTGTATTTTATAAATCGCATATACAATAAAGACCGGCTTATAAGATTGAATTAAATGCATCATAACACAATGTGCCCCAAAGTCTTATGTTAAAGCTTTTAAAGTTATAAGGTCTTTAGAACACCCACCTTCTCGAAACAAGTCAAATATAAATTACCGCAAATAGGTGCACCACAAAAGACAATGCACAAGATGGCATATTTGTTAATTAAGTCTAATTTCCCCAAATAAGACCTATTAACTCGTTTGCTTAAATTAAGGAAGCACCATATCGATATATATGAAGCCTCTCCGACGTAGATGAGTAAACTAGGGCCGATTTGAGCAAACAAAAATTAGAGACAAGAGCTAGATAAACTCTAGCGGGCCTAACTCTTCTTATCGGCGCTTATATGAGCGTTACTTAAGAAATCCCAAGATCTTATACAAAGCCCATAGTATCAGAGTTAGGTACCTAAGACGGCCCGTCGACTACAGCCATGCACAATCGGTGCCCGTTGAAAGCCCACTATCTCAAACCATAGCCTATTATTAAATTTACAAATAAGTATTAGATCCTATAACAGGTGTCGTTTAACATTTTAACGACTTTCAGAAACAGGAAATTCCCCTCCAACATAATTAAGAGTGCCTGTCCTCACCTAATGAGCCACATCTGCCCGAGAGTTCGAACTCGAGAC
Organism: Physella acuta; assembly: GCF_028476545.2. NCBI lineage: Eukaryota > Metazoa > Mollusca > Gastropoda > Physidae > Physella > Physella acuta. The sequence goes on from NW_026731636.1 coordinate 996,495, forward strand.
TGTTAGCAACCATGAGCTTTACCGACCACGCCGACCCCTAACAGTAATCTAATATTCATTTTTTTCTCTTCTAAGAGGGTTGGTGCCCTTACATTTGTCTGTACATATAGAAAATTTTCAAAACGAAACGAAATATGTACAGTTGTAAAGCCGGAAAAGTACACACAATAAAATGACGTCATTGAATGACATAATTGAAAGTTTAATGCCGAAAAACTAAACAAAAAACATTACCGCCTAATTTATTTGCCTAATCTTAAAACTGGAAAGCGTGCAGAGTTTCTTTCCGCCATTTCTTCGTCGAGAGGTGACGCCCCCCCCCCCCCTACACACACTCCATGATAACGTCTACCCCCCCCCCCTCCCCCTGGAAACAAAATATAATTTATATACAAAATATATACTTTTTTACCTATGATCAGTACCCCTCCCCCAATGAGAATTTAATCAACTGTAAAAGTTCAAAATGCGTCCCGCCCCTCCCGGAAAACAATAAATCTGAAAGAAACACTGCATAATTGAGGTTTAGCAGCCATGAGTAGGAAATGGTTCTAGATGAAGAATGGCGGGTCTGTACGATCAAACATGCGACCAGTGTTTCTTTCAGTGATCCATGCATGCAACTTTTGTTAAGTTTAAGATTAGATGCATGGCTTAGGGGTATGACTACGACTAAATTTAGTATCAACTAGACTTACACGGTCATCCCTTGGATAACTGGGGGTTTCGTGGGTCATCCATAAATGACATCACGTCTATCACTTATTACAAAATTACCAGACCCCACATTCAAAAAGACGTTTTTTATCTTTTAAAATCACCGATTTCAGCTGAGCATAGGTCTGACCACACTATCCCTTCATATACTGACGTCACAGGTGGCCTACTAAACTCTACTTCACCTGCGCAGTGTCCCGCCAAGTTCAGATAGGCAACTTTATCATTCACATCTAAAAAAATTAATTGATTTTTTTTTTAACATTGACGTGATGTGTCTAGAACCCGTGCTACCTGCATGAAAGCCTATTACAATTACAACTTAAATATCAATATTCGTGACGTCACTGATGTTTTTTGTGCTATATAATAATACGTTGAGTCTCCTTACGCAACTTGATTTAAGCGCATAGGCCCTATCTCTAGATCTATATCTAAGTCTAGTAACTTTCAATTTAAATGTTATCTTTAGTTAACCAATTCCACAGCTAAACAAATAAAGATTATATAAAATAATAAAGGTCTGAAATAGTTTAGTATATAGAAACTCATTATTATCTAAATCTAGATAGAATTATCTATATTATACGACTGGTTTGCTTAAGTCTAGTATTTAAGGACTAAAGTAGTTTAATAAAGAAACTCAAAAATGTATTATGATTTTAAAATGTTTTTTTTTAACTAAACTAATTAATCTTTGGTTTGATCTAGATCCTAGATCTAGATCTATAAATAACTTTCTTGGCCACCTGATATTTAGATCTATAAATAACTTTCTTGGACAGATTGTAGAGCTAGAGAAATTTATTGTAAAGTTAAATGAAAAAGACAGTTGAAAATTGATATAAGTGTTTGAACATAATAAATACAGCAAACGTACGTATTGTTAAAGTTATAGCCGACAGAAAATTAACTTTAGAACGCGTTAAACATTGGAATGGGAACACAATCTTCTTTGATAGAAGCCGCCATTTATAAATTATTGTACTAAAAAGTAAAAAAAAAGTATGTGACGTCACTATTCCCTCAAAGTAAAATCGTTTTTCTAAACTTTTAATTTCCAAACTTTTAAAATTAATGTGGTTAATCTACCAATGAATAAATCAATACATTCATTAACTTCTTTAAATAAATTTGTGATTAACAGTCTGTCTGAAAATAAAAATTGTTCTCTACCTACATACTATTTTACAGCCCTACACATAGAGCAGATTCTCTCCATTACCAAATCAGACAAACAAAAAAACAAACAAACAAACAAACAAAAATATTCAAACATGTAAACAAACTTGAGTTTTAGTAGTATATACATGTGCAAAAACTGCGTGTGGATCAATTTTACTAGATAAAGTTATGCAGAAATGTCTAGGTACTAGGTATTATTTTTGAGAAAAAGAAAACACTATCAATCTAGCGCCCGTTGAATATTTAATATGAATGTGCAGTAGCTACGTGCGAAATCAAGGTTAAAATCGGTTAAAATGCCAATTCTGGATAAAATTGGATTTCAATGATATTTTTCGTTTATGGTTAAATTTGAAGTTGAGGTGGAGATGTTGGTTTTAGTTTAGAGAAAAATACATCAATACATCACCATCAACCTAGCGCCTGTTGTATTTCTCCCACAACGCGCCATTTACCTCGCAATTAATATTTTTATATCCCGTGAGTCACCGGTAGGTACCGGATTAATGTTTTTTAACCTCCGGTTCAGCTATTTTTAATCTCTTCCTGTATTTGTAGTTCACAATCGTTTTGTATAGATCTCAAACATGTCTTACTTTTTCTTTGTTCTTACCTTACTACTAAAGTTTTCAAGCCCAAACATTTTAATTGGCATCTTCAACAGTCAGGTAAGTGTGTTTAGCTTCGGTTTAAACAATTTTCATCCAACTGTTTTTTTATTAGATTAATGTTTACACGCATACTTTTGAATACTGTCAGTAGACACGGTCATTTTTTTGTGGATTTCTTAGAAATGGCAGGTTTTTTTAAAATGTGGATTGACATAAATTATATTTTGATAATAAGTTATTGAAATTTACTCCAAACATGGTATGTATATATTAAAAAGAAGGTTAGAATGTGGTTAGCACATATTGTAATTAAATTTTGATTTGTATTGGTTAAAGTAAACCTAAAAAAAGATAGCAGTTGCACGCTCGGTTTACTAAGTTTAGTAAAGTTTATTTGTATGCCTTAGTCTAGTTCTAGTAGTAAGATGTATAAATGTAGACTGGTAATATTCCCTACTTTTCAATAATTATAATATAGACAGTATTGTAAGTTTAAGCTTAGCTTTAATTAGTTAATCTTAAGTTTGCTTGGCTAAACTTAGCATAGTCATTTCAGTGTCGGTTTAGATCTGATAATATCAATTTAAATTAGGTCTCATAAAATTGGGATAGGTTTAGGGTTGGGCTAGATTAGCTATAAAAATATGCATTTCAATTCAAGATTAACTTGTCATTAAAACATTTACAACCGGGTTTTAAATGTCTGTCTATATGTCGTGCTTCCACATGGATCGAATTTCCAGACTTAAATTTCTATCAGACCAATTCGTTTCAGAACCAAGTTTTATGCAGCATGACATCAAATTTGACTTAATTGGATTTCTACTTATATATATATATATATATGATGCTGGTTATTTAATATGCATTTCAATTTTGTGTATGTGGGCCTGATGCGTATATAAAAACGTAGAGATTATCTACCTGTTGTGTTAATATAAAATACTATATCAAATCCGTTTTTATGATTTATTTGAAAACAAATCATTAAAAGTATAGGGTTACAAAAATACAATATGATAAACTAAGTGCTACTTACCTAATATACATCTATATACCCATCATCCAATTCTAAACGTTCTCAATAGTCTTGTCGATCATTAGATGATTGCGCATTACAAATCCAAGCACAATGCCTGGTTGGTAAGGTGAGAAAAGACAGATGTTGCCCACGTATCAGTCGACCTCTGCCTTTGAACTTTTAATTCTTTTTACTCTAGAATCAATGACGTCTTTTTATTGTGTGTACTTTTCAAGCTATACAACTGTACATATTTCGTTTCGTTATTTTTTTTGTTGAAAAAATCATATCTATATCCCGAGTTACCACCCCTCTTAGTATTATATAAGAATATTCGAGAAAGTTTAGGAAAAATCACTCCCGGTTTATTACTTAGTTAAACTTTTAAAAATAGAATAGAATCTTGTAGAAAAAAGAATTGCGCACCAACAAAACGCCAAACAATATGTGTATAATAGTGCGGAATATTATTTGTACTTTATAAATTCACATGCGGTTTTTTTTTAGAAATTTGAAATAGCATGATTTACTACTTCCGTCAACGGAAATTGGAATAAAGGCAGAAAAATAAATCTTTTACTTACATGTGAATTTTCATTAATCTTTTTGAAACAGTGCTCAAGTTACAGGTTTTTGAAAAAAATTACAGTAAACACGTTCCATTTCCGGCGACTTAGCTGTAACGGTACTCAAGTTATCGTGTTCACACACACACACACACACACACAGAAATACGGACAAGATTGCAAAACTATGTTTTTTTCGACTCAGGGAGGTGTAAAACTTCGAGATTTGAAAACAATCTCTATTCTTTTTTTTTTGCACTATTACAATAATTCCTTTATACTTTGTATACCAGAAAGTAGAAAGAGCAAAAACTATTTTCAAATCTGTTTATGTTTTAAGCATTTCCGCACACACTTGATGAAAATGAAGATGATAGTTGTTCTGGTAATCCTGGCGAGTCTTGCAGTGCACTCGGACAGGTAGGTACTCATTTTTTAGCAACTAGTGTAATAGCCTGGTTAATAGTTATTCAATTCATTCCATGTTTTAGTTTTAAGTATGCGGGGACTGAGTGGTCGGATAATGTACGGAAGCTTATGTGAAAATCTTTGAGTTCGGATCACGGGCTCGAGTACTTAGGACGTCCCTGAATCAACAAAGCTCTAATGGATACCTGGCTCATGTTAGAGAAGGTTAAGGCGACTGGGCATAGTGTTGATTACACTTCGCCTTTAATTATCGGGGTCCCTGAAACATGTGTACTTCATCTGTCCACTGGACTGGCTGTTTCGAAAGTGTAGGCTGCTTTCCTTAATCTTACAGCAGAAAGTTGCTTAATATAGTAAACTGAAAGTATTGCAAACATAAAACTAAAAATTGGATTTTAATAGTAGTATCAAATTGAAAATGTACACAAAAATTGATACGTTACAACAACATAAATCATACAAGGTTAATACAAATTATTTTCTTTTATTTTTATACAATTGAATACACTTTCTCGGTGTTTATTACCTTATTGTAAGCCAAATGCATCATACACCCGAATATTGACTTACCAAGGTGCAGCCTGAACGGTCTTATATAAATAATACACGCCACTTAACATGCATTCTTCCCAACCAGTGCTTTTTTTCCCTCCAGAAATTGTTGTACCCGGTGGATGGGATTGCACCTGAAAATTAAATTTCATTTTGTGTGTGTGTGTTGTGGGGGGGGGGGGGGGGACGGCTGTGGTATACACTATTAAAATTATTTATTTTCTATATGAATTATATTACAATTTAAAGTAGAGGGAGTGGACGACCTTTCAAAAAGATGTGACGGGGGGGGGGGGGGGAGGGGAGGGTGGGGGGGGGGGGGCATAAGCTCTTACGAAGACGTGCATGAAAGAGACTATTTTTTTTTCAATCCGACAGTTGCCCATGCGTTAAAAGGAACCGTCGTTGTAATTTGGGCATCTGGGAACCACAGTGCTGTGATTCCATGACTTGTGTGCGACCAGATGAGTAAGAAAGTAATATATATATATATGTATGTATATATATATATATATATATATATATATATATATATATATATATATATATATATATATATATATTATATATATATATATATATATATATATATATATATATATATATATATATATATATATATATATATAAACCAATATTGGAATATGGCAGCACGATTTAATTAATTATAATACGCGATCACTTTTACACTTAGGCTCCTGTACAATTACATTTGGCCCTACGTCAATCCGGCTTGGACGCCACGGCATTTTTACCAAGATGCTAATACAATCCCACTAGGCGACACGACAATCCTACCAAGACGCCACGACATTCTTACTTAGTATTAAATAATTAATCCGAAAACGTAGTCTAGTTTAAAAAAAAATATATATATATATATATTTACCTATCCACCACTTCACCCAACGTCACATAAAAATTATGTCAATGAAAATTATTTTACTCTTTCAAATTAACGTTTTTTTTTCTTATTTTAAAACTATCTACTGAGCTCGGTCAAAGTTGAGTATAATAATATCAAATTTCTTTCTTCTACTTCATTTTTTAATTCTAGAGTCGAAAAAAATTAAGTATCACGTGTAAAATTGCCTTGCGCTATATAGGCCAATGACTCCGATTTTATCCCGCTCATCCTTTTGTCCATCCAAGAACAAACTACAAGGTAGTAGTTTATTGATATTGGAATTATCTTTCCTTGATGTTTTTGTCCCCAGCTATGAAACCTTTTCAGCCGGGTGTTAGAACAATAGGACTTCAGCAAACATGAGCATAACCGAAATATGGATCTCTTTTTTAATATAATTTCTAATCAATTTCCATAGCTTGAAATGGATGATTAAATTATGTTTCTAGCGCATATTTGTAAAATGCAAAAAATAATGTGGTTACTATTTCTGACCAGCATCAAGCATCTTCACAAAAGGCAGATTATCCCTCTTCGTCCCCAGGTGTGCCGTCGTTTAGGAGCACTCCTTGTTTAGCTTTTTTTTATTTAAATTATTATTACATATTAACGTACCCGTCTAAAAATTCTAAGAAGGTTACAAATAATATATTCTAAGAGGTGTGGCCTTGTTTTCTAAAACTGAATCGCCCGTGCTTGTATCCAGTGGCGTAGCGAGGTCGAGTGTCACCCGGTGTGGTACTTAATGGTGTCACCCCCCAGAGGCGTAGTGACCATTCTCAGGGACAAACTTTCAAAATTTCGAGATTTGCATCCCCCCCTTTAAACTTTCGATTTTCACCCCCCCCCCCCCCACCCCCTCAAACTTTCGATTTGCACCCCCCCCCTCAAGTTTTGCTCTATATATTTTTTCTATTTTTTGCCTTGGTGTCTCCTCCCTAAATGGTGTCACCCGGTGAGATCCGCACCCCCGCCCCTCCCCCTCGCTACGCCTCTGCTTGTATCATTTTTATCGGGGCTCGGGTTCACCTACAATGTAAGCATTAAGTGTATTTTAATCACTCACGGTAATTGTGAGGTGGTACACATTTCGGTGACCGCCCAGATGTCAAGGAGTAGAGGGGCGCTCTTGGGAGTCCCCGAATACACTACCGAAAAGGCGCCCAGTAGGGCCCCTGGCTCATTAAAAACTGTGTCGCTCATAGGTTAATCTAGTATGCCTTATAGTACCCAGTTCAATTTATTGAACGACTTTAATGTCCCATTTTATCCATAGCCTAACGCACACCAAAAATAAAACAAAACGTAAGCGATAGCGATAGCGCTCAAGGGATAAACTGGGGAGTCAAATTTTACCCTGACGGCGTGACGGCGAATGCGTCTGATTCGATTTAGTGAACGACAATAACGCCCCATCTTATCTACAGTCTTTCCCACGGTTTAATATGAACGTAGGATTCAACATAGCGCTCGTGGGATAGACAGGAGCGCCTAAACGCAACTTGCCGGGGGGCGCCTGTGTGAAATTGAATTTTTAAAAGCAGAAACCATCTCCAGGGTATTTTCATTAGCCTCCAGAAATTAATTGCTATTGGGTTAGTATGGTTTGTATTCTATTTGTAGCTCCACGCCTTCCCGTGAGCACTATGGCGTCTACGTTTGTTTTAAACAGTGCGATAGGTTATGGATAAGAAAGGTTAATAAAGTCCAGCACTAAATAGAATCAGGTGCTTCTTCCGGCTCAAAGTTCTATTTTGCGCCAAGGGCTTCACCGTGAGCGCTATGGCAATTAATTTATTTATAGTTATCGCAATAAGCTATCAATAAGTAAGGGTATTATAGTAGTTTACTAAATTGAATCAAGTGGTTCCACCGGTGCCCCGGTGGGGTGCGATTTGGCGACGAGGGCTAGACTGCGAGCCCTATGCGTTTATGTTTCCATTTAAACTTGTGTTTATTTTATGCGTTATTGTTTGCGTTTAGGTTGGCGTTTGCATTTGTGTTTGTGTTTGCGTGTTGCGTTTGGGGTTTTTTTTGTGTTTGCATTTATGTTTGTGTTTGCTTTTGCTTTGTGTTTGTGTATTCGTTTGTGTTTGTGTTAGCGTGTTTGTGTTTGCGTTTGCTTTGTGCTTGTTTTAGCTTTTGTGTTTGTATTGCGTTGTGTTTGATTTTAGTTTTGTTCTGTTCCGAAATAGGTACATTTAAAAAATTCTCCAAGGCCTCGCTCAAGTATGTAGCCTGTGTATATAACATATATATTTCCTTCCCCCCCCCCCCTCTCTCTCTCTCTCTCTCTCTCTCTCTCTCTCTCTCTCTATATATATATATATATATATATATATATATATATATATATATATATATATATATCGAGAGAGATAGTATTACATGGAATTTTAAAAGATTTAACAGTTTAACCAGTTGATTTAGAGTTAAATTGCAGATAGGCTGACTACAGTTATAATTTACATTCAGCAATGTGCTTAATTAACATAAATCAGAACCAAAAGGGGTTGGGGGTTGTGTGGTAGGGAGGTTAAAGCTCATGGGTACTAAACCGTAAAGTCCCAAGTAAAGATAGCTGGGGCTCGCTAAGTAGGGATAATAAAACATCTAAGAGAGAAAAGTTGATTTAGTTCTAAATTGTAGTTTGTTCTTAGATGGATAAAGGCTATATAAGATCACCCAGACAGAAAAGTTGGATGATATCGGAGTAAGCAGGCCAGTTGGCACATGACCGTTTGATACGTAATCATCAATTCTGATAGTTGTAATCTTTTCCACCTTTACAATTGAGAACTAAAAAGAAGCCAAACATACACCTTAGTTATTTTTTTCTTTATTTAGATGGGCATTGTCTGGGAGATGCGATAATGGTAAGTTATTTAATTATAAAGAGCTTTTTAAATATATCATATTTATTATCATACGTTATGATACTCATATTTTAATGTGTATTTGTAAATTTGTCTTTAAAGTTTGAAAATATTCAAATTTTACTAAGAAGATTTATGTAAAAATTATATTTTTACAAGAGCAATGTGAAATAACTTTTCCGAACATGACGGTCCGTGTTTCCGTGATATTAACATATGCAAGGATAACGTGATGAGCTATCCCCATCCACTTTCTTATTTTAAGTCAAGAACGACTCAGAGTTGGGTGTACACAATAGCGATTTACTAACACGAACTCTGGATTCGAATTCGAGACTTTTGGGTTAGCAGTCGTATGCTCTACCTTCCGACAATAATTCTCCCACAGACAGATAAATCTCTAAGACACCATATTTAAACCGACATGGACGTTTTCGACAGCACCGTGTTTAGACATACCTTTGCATTTTCATAATTTTGTTGGGATAAAATATAATTAAAATTAATTCTAAATTGAATGGTATTTCACCATACAAATATTTTTAAATTCGTAAAGAAACATATTTCTCTAGTGTTTTTGTATTTGTTGCAAAAACTCGCCTACTGAGACTATACGATTTCGTAAAAGAATTATAAACTAGTTATTATATGAGCAAGGTAAATGCTATTTTTTTAACCGTGAGACCTCAACAAAAACTTTTTTTTTCAAAATGGGGGCCTTTTTTCCGTGGCTATAATATTTTTAAAGGATTCCCTGCTGCATGAAAATATTTTCCCTCAAGTACCTTAACTAAGATACACACAAATAAATACATTATTTTTATTAATTAAAAAAGGTTTTGTTTTTACCAGTTATTTTTTTGAGCCTACCCTTTTTTATGACTACCTCCCCGTTAACAACAATGCAATATTTAAACCTACCTACAATGCAACTATATTTAATTAAACCTACATCTCTGATTACGTCGCTTCAATTTTTATACCTATCTGCGTGATTTAGATTCGGCTACATTTAAACATACCTCTATGGATACGATGTCGCATTTTTATTACCAGCTCCCTAAAGACAGAGCCGTTTATTTAAACTCACCTTCCTATTTAGAAAACAGTCATATTTATATCTACTTCCTTGATCGCAACGGCACATACTTAAACCTACTAGTCTGATGCTAAAGCCACCAGCTTTAACTTCAACTCGTGAACGCCCAGTTATCATATCTCCCTCCGGTAACAGCTTACACCCAATCGCTGTAAGGAGAACTGATCATGACATGTTTCAATCTTTATGTACAATTATCATATAATTGTGATTTTAATATTCAATTGCTACACAGTTTATATTTTTAGACTTCGTGACACCGTTTATAAATTGAAATAACATGACTTTCTTATTCTGGTATAGCAGTTTATTGCATTAGAAAAGTTACTTTAGAAAAAAAAAACAGACTTTGAGTGCACGTCGAACAACATCCGCAAAGGTTAGGATGACCACACTCCTCATAGACAGCTCAGGTGTAAGCGGTGGAGCGGGACTATCGTAGGGTCAACAGAATAAGCAACAGCATGGGGACAGAGAGGTCTAGCGGTATAGAGCTTGACTGCTAACCCGTAAGTCTCGAGTTCGAGACCACACTATCTCTCCATAATCAGAGGTCACAGAAGCATGTGAACTCTCCTTCACTTGACCGTCAGGTTTGAAAAGGGATTTTTACTTTATGTGTTTAAGTTTGATCATAGATGGTATTATTTCACTGTATCCTTAGTGTTGGGCGCTGTTTAAAATAAGTGAAAATATACTTATTTATATATACTTATACTAAGTATATATGAATATACTTATATATATATATATATATATATATATATATATATATATATATATATATATATATATATATATATATATATATATATATATATAATGGAATATATGACCAAGGAAATATTACATATGGAGATGCTATATTTAATACTATTTAAAAACATTGTATTTGTTATTTAAGTTGTGTATTGATGTCAATCATAATTAATTATTTTGATTTCATTGCAAGCTGACTGACACTATGGAGCCTGTGAATAAAGGGAACAAAACAGCACCTAAGCAAGCAAAGTGAACAGAATATTAATATATATCTACCCAAAATGTTAAAAAAATAAAAATCAATTTCCCTTTAATAAATTCGTTTTTTTTTGTATTTAGATTACTTAAAATTTTATTAACCCTTTGAGCCCTGGCCTCCCTGACCTAATTTTTCCTATTTCCTGAGCTCCCAGGCCCAAACCGATTTTCACTTATCTGCTTCTAACTTTGCCTATAACTTTTGAACCGTTTGAAATAATCAAGCCAAATTTGGTATCTAGACTCAGGATCAAACAACAATGCAGCAAGATTCTGAAATTCTTTATTTTTTTTACAATGTTTGAACAGAACAATGTATATAAAACGAACATATTATTATTGTTTTGATAGAACACAGAAGAAACGAATTTACATTTAGTAATTGTTTTGTTATTATTGATACCTGGCCACACTAGTTGATCGCCAGAAGTCCACTTTTGTGTGATAACTTTCAAAACAGTCATCACTGCCGGATGCGATGCAAAGAAAAAAATTCGCATTTTTTGCACCAGTAAACATTTTTTGTTTCGTTTCGGCAAGTCTTTGTCCTTGACACCACGTGCATCAGAACGTACTTGAACAGTTTCATAGTCACTGTCAATTTCAATGTCACTGTGTTCAGTCTCAAATTCAACGTCACTATCATCACGATATAGACCAGGAATATTATATTCTTCATCAGAATCAATAAGTAGTTGTATTGCTTGAGATGCAGTCATTCTACTTCTTTTGTTGATATTTCGGTCTTTTACTTCATCTTTTGCACCAACGGTGAAGTCGACGGCTGTAGCTCAGCTTTTTGTTTTGGCGGTATTACTACGTAATGAAAATACTTTCACTTTTCCTAAAAATCAATTTTTAAAATCATAATCCCGCACTCAAAAGACATATGCGAAGTTTTAGTCAGTCTTCCGCTAATTATATTTAATTAGACGGTATACCGGCCGCTAGGAATATGACGCTAGATCATCGGGCCGGAAAACCGGCTTTTCGGACATATATGCCTAATGTTGAAAAGGGTTAATATGCATTACAGAATAATGTCGACCACTGACGTAGTTTTAAATTGTATATACATAACTACGTTTGAGTTCGACATATTAAAAATATATAATTTATACAGAAAATATTAAACATACTTTAAGCAGAGTTTACCCCCCCCCCCCCCCCCCCCCCCACTCCTCTCAGTCTTCAAAAGTCTGGAAAAACAGCCACTAGATGCATTGGGCACATTTTACAAAATTCCAAATTAGTTTATAAAAAAAAACTTCTTTTTTTCCCGCCCAGTCTATTACCCGTGGCTTAAAATAAAATCATTGCCCTATAAAATGAAAGTGTTGTGTGTTTGTAAAGGGAAAAACATGTTATACTTAATGGCATAGTAAGCACACTGGCTATGTTTTATAAGGCTTACTTCACTTCTACGTATAAGGCTTCACTTCTACTTCACTTGCCCCATACACCATAAGGTTTGAAAAGGAAATTTTACTTTACTTGTTAATTTAACCAAAAGCTGAAACACATGCAGCTGATCTACAGAGCTCAATGTTTAATACACGTGATCATGTGTCATTGTTTAGCGCCTAATGTTAGCTAAACCGAAAAATCTCGAGTTCGAACCCTCTGGCAGATGAGGCTCGTTAGCTGGGGACCGCAACACTTCTCGGAGAAACAACTCCAAAATAAAACAACTGCTGCCTTGTAGTTGTCCTTGGTTGGACAAAGACTTTGGAAGCAAATCCAAAAAGAAAAGCAGGCTAAAATCGGAGTCAATGGCCTCAATGGCGCATAAACAGTTGACACGTACACTTAATTGTGTTTGATTGATCCCTTCCAAATTAAAGAACTAAAATTAAAAACGGAGAAGAAGACTTTCAATGAGATTACCGAAAATAAAAAAAAAATAAATAAAGGGTATAAACAATTGTGTTAAAAAATTAGAGATTCAAGCAATGAAATTGATAGCTGCATTGAGGTTTAAGCAAATAGTAATACAATGAAATATAATGTGTATATTCAAAAATTAAGAAAAAGTATAACTACAATTAGCTTTTCGTTACAAGAAATTTGTCCTCGAACATCAGTGTAGTTCAAGTCACAACAAAAACGATAAACATTGACGAATCTTTGTACTTATACAGTGAAATTACGTCTAGTCTAAAAGCAAATACTTAAAAATGAATTAAAGCAAATTACGGACAACTGATCAATGTATTGCGGTAGGTGTGTGAAGAGTTGTGTCATGTAGGGTTGGATGAAATATAATTGTTCATTAAAACGGTAAGACGCTCGCTCGGCAAAACTTAATATACCGCTTGTGCTTGTTCGCCAGCATTTGAAGATTATGACGCTAAAATCTACTTCATTTTTATGTTTTGTCTACTGAAAGTGATTAAACAAGAGAACGCCACTTCATCTACCCACTGCGTTTTGGCATAAACGGGAAATGAAGACGAAACACAGGATGGCTGTATTTACATTTTGTGGATCTAAGACGTTGGTTCCCCCTATGTGTTAGATAACTTTTTTTTTACAGCTGCTACTTTAACTTACGCAAAACATTTTACTGCTGACGATACGTATATCAATTGTACGGGTTATTGTTATAGATTTCCATCGAACACTTGATTGTAGATAGTGAGGCCCATACTTTGTACCGTGGACTAGAAGCTGCATAACTGAAGTGGTACATAAGGGTAGTAAATATAACAAAGATTTTAAAAAAATATATTTTATATAATGTTACACGAATGTAGTATTGCAGGTAACAATAATTTAGAAAAGAAATATCAGAAATGTTCAAAACCAAACATTGCTATTACATGATAGCAATTGTCTATTAATTCTGCTCGATAGAGATCAGATATATATATATATATATATATATATATATATATATATATATATATATATATATATATATATATATATATATATATTTAAAATTCTTAAATACAATAAAGGTAAAATACTTAGTATTAAATAAAGTTTTATTACTAGAAATATTAATTAATCAGTTGATTACTATATTTTTTGAGATAGTGTTCAAACAACGCAGCGCCCTTTTAAACCAAATTTTCTATTGTCTGTGCCGACTTTGCCGAAGATGTCTTTAACCATCTCTTTCAGGAGGGGGGGGGGGGGCTAAATTTTCAGGAGGGGGGCCGACACTGGTAAAAGTATATAATTCTTATATGTCTAAGGTGAGATTAGGTTTTAGTAATATTGGCGAAATAATATGAATAGGGAATATTTCAAATTTGTAGTTTTATTTCAATTTTTAACGACTTTCTCTGGTAACCGGACGTGATACTAACTCAAGTACCGGTTTATTTCACGTTCATTAGGTGCGCAATGGTTTTAGTTATGAAACTTTTTGTAAATTTTTAAAATTTAAAGTACTGGAAAAAAAATGCGTGAATGGATAAAGTGAAATAGTGTAGGTAAAACACGGTATTTTAAATACTGCCTATTATTTATACTGTTTTCTAATTATTATTCTATCTTTCGGGTTTTATAGGAGAGGCGTAGCGAGGGGGGGGGGGGGCATATGTCCCCGGGTGCCGACCTTAAGGGGCGCCAAAGTGGGTTGGAAAAAATTTGCGAGGGGGGGGTGGAAATCGAAAGTTTTAGGGCGGGTGGGTGGAAGGGGTGCAAATCGAAAGTTTGAGGGGGTTGCAAATCACCGGAAAGGGCGCGATTTGGCGCTACGGGCTAGACTGTGAGCAATTTGCCTTTATGATTGCATTTAAATTGTGTTTATGTTATGAGTGTTGTGTTTGTTTTTTCGTTGTTTTTTTGCGTTCGTTTGTGTTGTGTTTAGTTTTGTTCTTTTCCCAAGTTGGTACATTTAAAAAAGATTTATCGTGGCGGAGCACGGGATGCAGCTAGTCTATAATATAAGCGGGCTGAGCGTGTGTCAGTCCTTCCTTCTTTCCTTCCTTCCTTCCTTCTGTCATCGCTATAGCTTTTGGAACCATAAACGTAAACATTCGCACCACGCGAATATAAGTATTAGAGTAGAGTTTGTTTATATAGTGGCATAGAGCTATTTTATAATTTCCACTGTTTGTACAATTTTGCATAACGTAAAGATAATATTAAATACACGCACATTGCTAAAACATATTAAAAGGATCAATGTCAAATATAGTTTTCGTTAATATTCCTAGAAAAAGTGGATACATTTTAATAACATAATAACTGTAGGTTAGAAAAATCTAATTAAACTGTTTAGTAATTTTGCCAAGGGAGGTAAAAATAAATTGAACTCACGCTAAAAACGTAAATGCAAAATCTGCAAGACGGAATAATTGTTGGAATAATATAATTAGCAAAATGTGAATGCAAATTATGCAGACGTGTAAGAGTACATTATTGTTGGAATATTATAATTAGCATTGATTGATAAAAGGCTATCTTTTATTTATTTTATTCACTGAATGTACTGTTTACTAATTATAATTTTTAATAAACTATTCTCCATTATTATATTAATTATCACGTTCATTAGGTGCGCAATGGTTTTAGTCATGAAACTTTATTGTAAATTTTAAAAAGTACTGAAAAAAATGCATGAATTTATAATGTGCAATATGGTCTGTAAAACACGGATATTCTAAATAATGCCTTAATTTAATTTATACACTGAACGTATTATTTACTAATTATTATTATATCTTTCGGTTTGCGGACAAGCTAGGGGTTTTATAGCAGATGGGTTGCAAGGAGGGGGGGGCATATGTCCCCTGGCGCCGACCTTAGGGGGCGCCAAAATGGGTTGGAAAAACAAATTGAAAATTTGCGGGGGGGGGGGGGGGTGCAAAGCTAAAGTTTAAGGGAGTGGGGTGGAAATTGAAAGTTTGAGGGGAAGGGGTGCAAATCAAAAGTTTGAGGGGGGGGGGGGGTAGAGGGGTCTATGGGGGAGTTCTACCTCCCCTAACCCCTACCCCCTGCCTACGCCACTGCCCAACCCCCAAACCTAGAAACTCACTTCATAAAATAGGCACATCCAGTGTTTTCCCCTTGTAGAAAATAAACAGTTATTGCAATAGGAAGTAAACTCGTTTATCTCACAATAGCCCAGTCATTTGACAAAACCGTCACATTTAATTTTTCATGTCATTTAATTCATTAGTAGAGTAACAACTTTCTTTGACATAATATTTTACTCTTATATTATTTCATGTAATGATTTTGTTTTTCTTTAGCTCAATATGAGACAACGAAATAAAAAGTTTATAAGTTAAAAGGTGCGCGGACCTTTTACCACATAGGGGGTTTGACCACAGAGGGGCTTTGACCAAAGGGATTTTGACCATAGGGGGTTTGACCACAAGTGTTTTCTCAGCAGAGGGTCTTTGATCACAGGTGGTTTGTCAACGGGTGTTTGATCACAAGCGCAGTGTGCGGCTTTGATCACAGGTGTTTTGTCCGTATAGGGTATGTGATCACAGATGGTTTGTCCAATGCTGGCGTTTGATAACATGCGCTTTGTCCATTAAGGATTAATTTTAAAAGTTGTGTAATTATATTTTAAATTGCTGCAGGGTGTAATAGTTTGTTAATTCATCATCTGTCAATTAGGTAATCATACAAGTATTACCAGTTTGACTTTACTGTTGGCATGTTTTTTATCCTTTTTTATCCTTTATATTTATGTATTTTCAAGTACATCTACGTTTTTTATTTGAGAAACTTGTTATAGGTCGCATTATTTGTGTTTCCATTTTTATTTTGTGTTACATTTTAAAAACATCTATGAGGTCTGGCACCAGCCTTTATGTGGAGACTAAAATATTGTCCTTGACTATTTTAGTACATGTTTTCTCTTAATGGACTTTCAGGAAATATGTATAAAATGGTATTAATTGTATCATAAATATAAATTAAAATAGCAGTTTATAATTTCCATTTTAAATTCTATATATTATGCCCCCCCCCCCTCGGTGGTCAAAGCCCTGTTGTGGTCAAAGCCCCGCTGTGGTCAGACCCCCTAGGTCAAAGCCCATCTGCGGTCAAAGCTCCGCTGTGGTCAAACCCCCTATGGTCAAAGCACCTGTGGTCAAAGCACTTGTGGTCAAAGCACGTAGGACCGTTTAAAAGTTTATAAGTGAATAATTTTACAGATAAGTACCCAAGTTCTATCGCGTCGGGTTTTAATTTACCGCGGTATAGTGTCTATATTTCTGTTTTTAAAAATATTGTATTATTTTCGTATGATTCTTATCGTTGCTAGTGTCAAGAGATGTGTTATTTCTTGCTTTTATTTTGCTTGGCTTCATCGAGTTTCTCTATACAATGCGTTTTGTAAATTGATCTGTTGCAATGTTAAAACGAGAAAGCCTGCGCTAAATTCTTGATGATCAACTAGTGTATGTATGCTTTTACTCTATGTCACTCGATCACCAGTGAACTATAGAAAAAACTTTATTTAAAGAAAAGGCACTTACTGGCCCAATCAAGCTTGACAAGACGCGTTCGATGTTTGTTGTTGCCATTGAAGAACAAACGTTGTTGGTTAATTTCGACTTCATAGTGGGCGTAAAAATATATAATAAATATATAAAACTTAATCTTTGAAAATTAAAATTTTTATATTTTTATATTCTTTTTTATATAATTTACAAAAGCCGAAACCGTGAATATATTTTTTTTTGCTTTTTAGGCTACATTTTCAAACAATCTCTTTAAGGCTAAGCTTTAACCAGGAGCTTTCTTACATTAAGACAAACTTAGTTATTTTTTAGTTACTTAAATAATAAAAACATCAATACAGCTCGCCTGAATTTAAGTTCAACAAAACCACATAATGCAATTTCTATAACCACATGAATTTACATAATAACGCACACGACTGTAAAATATTGGTGGCAAATCAGTCAGTTTGTTAGTTTTTCAACTAAATCAGAGATGCATAAAAATAAAGAGTATTACAGCAACTTCAGTCAGATGTGCGTGAAGTATTAAAACATGAAATTTTATCTTATAGGACACACACACTCACTTATATATGTGATAACAGACAAGATTACCAATGCTCAACTAAACGCAAAAGCATACGCTAATTTTAATAATTTTTTTTTGCAAGTTAAAATATTGCTTCAATAAGGCCGAAATCATAAAACGACCCTACAATATAAAGCTTCTCTTACACGAAAAGCAGGAATATAATGTCCGACGTTTACAATACATGCATAAAAATGAGACTTTATTTATCAGTTGTCATTATATTACATAGCCAGTGCAACTTATTTGATGTGAAATTTTATAAATACACATAATAAGCCAGTCTTTAAAAAATTAAGTAATAGAAGCTAAATAGAAGCTAAATATAGCAAGAGGATGTTAGAGAATATAAACACGTTTCGTATTTTTTCTATCGTTGAGTTATGTAAGCACTAGCTAAAATAAACAATATATATTTTGTTTTACATAACAATAAATAAAATTGTTATATGTTAAATCTACGAATTAAATTTGATGAATCAATATATTTTTTATCTATTCTTCACATGAATAGTGATGATACTATTATTATACTGTTACTATAAGCAATCGACGAAGTTAATGAACACTAATGTATTTCATCTCTAAAAACAAATTCCAACTGTTTATCTTCTTATTCTAAGCCAATATTTTTCGCGATATTCCTAACCAACCCACAACATTTTGCCTCAAACCTTTCGTAAAATATTCCTATAATATCCCTCTGCTAGTGCAAAACTCATCCCTGAACACACGACTTCATTATGTTTTCTCATAAAAATAAAGTGCATTGACTTCATTCAAACATATATTATGTAAATTATGAACTTAAAACAAACTGAAAACGATTTAGACGTTTCCACACTAGTTTCTGGTTTGCACATTCCTCTTATTGCGGTTGAATGCAGGCGGTAATTCTGTGAATATGTAAAAAAGCGCATTTGTCTTTCAGGGATGGTGTTTTTAGGCGTAATGAAAAAGTATGCAACATAGCTAAGAGGTAACTAACATTTCGATGCGACGGAATACATTAAAAAAAAATCGTAAATATCGTAACAAATATCGTAATATATTTAAATTGAAATTATTACGATAATGTAGATTTACAGAAAAAAATGTAATAATCGATTTCAAAGAAAAAAATGTTTTAGAAATATCTTTACACAAACGTCGTTAATGCTTGACAACAAATCCCCATGGACAGTAGAATACAAATTTTGTGGCGACGATTTACGCGGTGGCTGGTGTACGGTACGGCATGAAGGCAAGAGACATTAATGATTGTATCCATTATAAAAAACTAAAGGTTTAAATGGCTAGGAAAATAACCGCAGATAAAACAATATCCTATTGCGTGTTCAACAAATAGCGTAAATAAAATTATTCGTCTCTTCTTGACTCCCATATATTTGCATCGTATAAAAAACATATCTAATATCACACTTGTATAGCATCAAACAATAGGGATTAAACAGATGAAACTACAAGAACTACATCTAGCAACCCAGATATAACTTAGCAAGCATTGTACAGTATCAAGCTATATATTTCTAATTGGTGTTTAAACGTTTATGCTAATAAATTTTGTAGTGTCGTTTTTTTCACCCCATGCGGATCATCTCAACGACAGAATCGTTGAGCCTCTCTCCGACTGTGTCGCTGAGAATAAAACCCTTTGGTGGTTTCTCAGTCAACACTGTCGTTGAAAATAAAACAATAATTAAACATGCTCTCCACAATTAGGAAAGCATAAACTGTAGGTGTTTTGAAGCTAATATTCCAGCCATTTTGTTTTGACGAGAGCTAGTCCAGATCTAGACTAGATCTACTTGATCAACGATTTACACTGATGTAAAACCTACGTAAATCAAATCTACAAGATCAGGATTTACATTTAGATCTAGAAATCTACATTATTGACTAGAGAGAAAAAGTTAAAAGTATGCCTAGTGTGTCGAAAGTAAATGATATAATCTAGATCTAGAAAATCTAGTAATTTTTTAGTAGCACTAGATCTAGTCTAGATTGACTAGATAGAAAGATAATTATTTCTGTGGCATAGCTGTCCTTTAGCATTTAGGATCTAGATCTACTCAATTTTAAATCTCTTCTATTTCAAATTGTTTGTAGATCTATATCTACAAGATTAGGCTTAGGTCTAAAAATATACTAAAGCTACACAAGTACACATCATTCCTAAACTTAATGCCATGCCATTAATGGCTAAAATTCACTGAGCATTGTTGCACTTAAGACTTAAACGTAAGGCCTAAATACTAAATAAAATTATTACGTTAGCTTAATTTTCGTGACAGCTTTTCTCTTCTTTTTTGCCATGCTTAATTTAAGTCACTTTCATGTGCTGGTAGCTTAAAATAAAACTTGTTTAGGAAGTTTATTTCTTTCTCCCTTTCATAATGCTGCAAATATGAGTAAGACGCTTATTATTATAATTAAATAGCTGCGATAAATAATCATTTGCATCTTTTTGGGGGTATTTCTTTTACATGAACTGTGAAATACGGTATCTCAAATTTTGCGCGTAACTCAAAGCGAAATATTACTCGCTCAACTGCTCGTATTTAAAAAATCTGGTATGTCGAGGCACTAGAATGTTGAGGTACCACAGGATCTACTATGTATTGAAAGAAAACATAAATTAATTATAGAATAATAGGCAAATATAGTAATAAAGTAGGCCTTATAGCTTTAGATTTTATTCAGCCTACTAATAAATAATTAAATAGGCCTAAAGTAGTACTAGATATTAGTTAAATCACTAGTTGTAGGGTAGGGTTATTTTTATTAAAAAAACAGATCACATCTTATACATTAAGGCGGGCTCAATAAAATAAAAATAATTTATTTAGGACCTAGACCTATCTTTTGGAGATCTAAAATTCTAAATGATAAATAAATTATTAATTAGACCAACAATAGGCATAGTATGCTAAATCTATTTTAGTATTGAAATTTAAGGCTCGGCCATCTACTAAAAATTTTATAAATGTCATAAAATGGCCTACTTAATTATAATTACTAATTACTATTAGGCCTAAGTTTAAACTAGAGATAGCCTATTTTATTAGTAGAAAAAGTATTAGTCATAGTTAAGATGGTATAGCCTTATGTAAATTAATCATTAATTTAATGTAATCAGTGTTAGATATTATGATATCGATCAAGCAATTATTATATAATATCGGAAGGGGCCTAGCACTCTCTTAGTCATTAGTCTATTAGGTCTTACAAGTAGTTTAGCCTATTTATATATTATAGGGCCTATAGGCTGTTATTTAAATTAGGCCAAAGGCTTATTAGGAAAAGGCTTAATTAATAGGCTTTAGTTTTTAATTAGGCAACAAGGCAGAGGCTTAATGTTGCCTATAGATTTAATTTGAAATTATTATGATATACGCTACTCTGCGGCTATCACTTAACTATAGACTACTATAGAGTATATTATAGCCTAGGCCTATCTAAATAAAATAATTCAACTCACTTAGCTTACCATAATTTTTAAAAATGTTTAGTTAAGTATTCAGCTCTCTATGTCAGCTAAGGCCCATAATTGTAATTATCCTACTGTTAGATCTATTAATTATTTAATAATTAGTAGGCCTAATTATAGGAATTAGGTCTGATACATTGTCCTATACATTGGTCGTAGAGTAATACTATTGGGCTAGTAATTATATACAATATCTATACAAGCCTACTTATCGTTAATTTGGAAGTCTTTGCATTGACCTTAGTTTTCAGATGTAGCAGCCTAATTTTTATCAGATTATACCATAAAATCAAAAGTAGACTTGTAGATCTTTTTAAAACAAGGCATGAAATATTAATTTAAATAATATAAATTAAACAAATAGCCTAAATAACAACTACACAAAGTTAAAGTCATAATAACTTTTTATAAAGGTATCTTGAATTTCAACTGGAGGTAGTTTTGATAAATATTAGTATTCTGAACATTAAAATAGGTAGACTTTACATATATTTGTTCTGAAAACATATTTAGAAATTGGTTTTAAAAAATGAGGTTAGGATTGGGGTGATAACTAGTTGAGGATTAGATATGATATTCATTGTGTTTATCCATGTTGTAATTTCTCATTTACAAGTTCATCCAAAAAAAAAGGGAAGATCTGATTTTTACCAGTAATAAGACTACAGCATACTAAATGACACAAGATGTTCTTTCTCTATTACCTCTTACATTTGACATAAAAGTAGGAAAAGGTATGACAATTATTAATAAGCTGCTTTAAATTTTATAATTTGTTTTTTTATAACTTAATTGTACCATTTTTATTTCCAATAATGATAAATATAATTTAGTGTCATTTATATTTTAAAATATTTATATTATACTAGATATAATTTACTTCTATAATATTACTATCCAGGTTTAACAGTCTATGCCTACAACATAAATCTCCAGGACTAAAAGTACACAAAATGGCAATCAGTCTATCATAAGTGTAATAACACATGCATCTAATCTGCTTCAGTGGCGAGAACTGGGTGAATCCTCTCAAACATTAATCAGGTAAGTTATCACAAGTTTGCTTTGGTTTATTTTGAACATGTTGATTGAGATAGATTTTTATTTGTATAAATATTGTATTTAAAAAAATATTTTACCTAGTAAAACCAAGTCAGTGGTGATGATTGATATAATATCATTATGTATTTTTTTAAATATTTGTTTTGCAAAATATGCTGATTTGCAGGAAGGATATATATATATATATATATATATATATATATATATATATATATATATATATATATATATATATATATATATATATATATAAAACAGTATCATTTAGTGGTTTGTCTTACAAATTTGAATTATTTACTTAATCTGTCTTAACTGCTCAACAGGTACTAGGCATACCTAATGAGCGTCAAGCTGATACAGTAGATGTACAGAAGAGTTTATACACAAGGTAAATATTGATAAATTTTAAGTTTTCTTTTTTTTAAGGATACATGTAGTGTTTTGGGAGAAAGGAATTAAATTATTTAAATTAGGCCTAATAGTTTATTTCTCTAGCTTATGTTTCACTTAAAATAACTTAAATTTTTCCCCCTTTATCACTAAAGCAAAATTTTATAGATATCTATGCCATGATTCATCTCATTCAATCACTTTTTTCTTGTTAATGTCCCGTAACGCCCGCTGCCGCCCGACACCGTTAATGTCCCGTAACGCCCGCTGCCGCCCGCTTACAATACGCATAGAAAAATTAAATTTGTTTCATTAAAATTTGGCCTACAAATCCTAATTTTTAACTAAACAGGAAGTCGGATAGTTTCAGCATCCTTTTCCGGTCTTCTAATTTCAATGGCGCTTTTGAAAGATAAAAAATAATAGTTTCTTTCTATCTCGAAATTTTAGACTCATCAGTCCTATTTTTAGTAGATTTAATATTAAAAATAAAATAAATAATGCCTCTAAACGTATCTAGGCATGTATTTTATGAATTATATATCTTAAACATAACCAAATTGATATTTAACTGTTAAATTCGATGCATAGTTGTTTAGACAAAAATAAATAAAGTTGACTACCGAAAATGACCTGTTTTGAATTTTCTCCGACATTTTTTATTTTTATACTGTACTTTTGCCAAATATAATATATTCTATTTAATACTGTTGGAAAGCCAGGTTTATTCCCAACATTAAGCAGTAGTTTTTATCTTAATTTTCAATTTCATTTAGAAAAAAACAAATATTTTGTGAAACTATTCACTTGATCATACAGAGTTATGCTCCTTACATTGGGCCGTCATGGGTGGAGTTTTGGTAGAATGAATGGGACATTAAATTTAAACTAAAGATTTTTTTTTTTTTTGCTAATTTTATTATTTCAGATGGATGATTAAGAAAATAATTTTGTTTTGTTTCAGGAAGTGAAAAGTGATGTAAAAGGCAACTAATACTTCCATCTACCATAGTTAAACAAGAATCTGCAAATGGTGATAATTGCAATAATCTTGATATATTAATGTTTGGCTTTATAATTATATGCAATTGTTTCATAAATAAATTATTTCTCAAAATTTGATGCATTTGGTTTTCTTACTTTGTACATAAGATGCAAGTGATTGAAAGCTGAAAAGGGTTGTATGTAGTTATTAGTATTCCCAGCACAAGTTGACATTAAAACAGCTGAAGCCCTTTAAAAAAACAAAAAAAAAAAAAATAATCTAGGAATGTTGTTTCTATTCGCTGAGCATATATTTGGAAAAGAACTTAATTGTTTACCAGAGAATACTGTGACCCAGTTTGTACTCCAGGCAAAAAGTGTCTATGGTTAATATTATTAAGTTAAAGAAAAGTATCAAACAAACAGGATAATATTAATAAGCAAGACCTCCACACTAGAGAAGTATGGAATGAGTGTTGCATGGAATTCAAATCAACTTTGATGTTGCTAATTGCTACACTGGCCATAATTGGCCTACATTGCTTTTTGCTGAGGTAGGCAACTGTTTTTGTTTAACTTTAGATGTCGACTAAATAAAGAAGAAAACTGACACGCCAATACAAAAATCAAGAACTTGTAAAGTTCGTGGTTGCTAAACCGAGAAGTCCTGAGTTCAATCTCCCGTGTAGATGAGGCTCTATAGTTGGGGATAGCAACCTATCTTGGGGATACAACACTTGTTCTTGGATTGACAAAAGATAAGAAAAGAAATCCAGAAAGAAAAGCAGCTGAACGAAGAAGAAAAAGGCTGGATATATTCGGTATCAACTGTACAATTTTAACAGACACACATTTCAAACGACACATGCATTTCAATGACAAAGTTCAGTGAAGCCATAATGTTGAGTTTGACTGAATGAAGAACGATATTGTTATTTCAAGCGAAGTTAAGGTTTATTGTCTTAAAGACATTGTCGTGGATTGATTTAGACTAAGACTTCCCTGTTAAATAAGCCGACAACGATGGCTCTTTTTATTTCTCGTCTTTGATGTTGCTTTCAAGAATTTGTATGCGATTAGATTTCCTACATACATAAGGCTACACAGTTTGGAATCTTGGCTTTCTAATAGTGGACCTGGCTACATGACATTACCCCCACCCCGTCAATTACCCCCCCCCCCCCCCGGAGGAGACCCCCCCTCCCGTATTTACCCCCCGGGGCAATTACCCCTTGTCAATAACCCCCCTGGAGAATCCCCCCCCCACCCCCCCGGCCTCAAGTTATGATCCTAACTCAAACTCTATACCTATGTATTTCCTTAATCCTAATCGATAAAAAAATGACCAAACCCTAAGCATTCACCTCAGCCTAAAACTTAACACATAACCAAAACCAACTCTAGACTTAGGTTTCAGCCTAACCTTGACCATAACACTAACCCTAATCCTAGCCTTAATCCTAACCCTGACCATAACACTAACTCTAATTCTGAATCTAACCCTAGCCCTAACCTTAGCCCTAACGCTAACCCTAACCTTAGCCCGAACGCTAACCCTAACTCTAGCCCTAACTCTAACCCTAGCCCTAACTCTAACGCCAACCCTAACCATAACCCTAACCTTAGCACAAACGCTAGCCCTAGCCCTAACTCTAACTCTAGCCCAAACTCTAACTCTAGCCCTAACCCTAGCTCTAACGCTAACCCTAATCCTAACCCTAGCCGTAACCCTAACCATAATCTTAACCTTAGCCCTAACGCTAACCCAAACCCTAGTGGTAACCCTAACCATAACCCTAACCCCAGCTGTACCTTAAGAGGTGTGTGCGTGGGGGGGGGAGATGTCCTCCTTGGCGGGGGGTAAATGACAGGGGGTAATTGCTTCAGGGGGGGGGAGAGAACTAATAATCTGTAAGTCCTACTATTCAATACATTTGGTTAACACAATGTCGTCACACATGTAAAACAAAATAAGCAGTGTTTTTATTATTTGTATCCTTAAAAAATGCAAAATAAATGCTACGCCATTAACTCAACCCTCTTTTTTCTCGTTACATATCGTCACATAAAGCCACCGCCCAAAATGATGGTGACGTCAATATACAATCATAAAGTGGTCACCCATTAACCACGACTCACTCTTCAGACGATTTTGCACTAAACCCCCCTTCTCTAATTGTAACAAATTTTCACAAAAAGCCAGATCTTCGCTTCCCCCCCCCCCCACCACTCTCTTTAAAAACACTACACCTCAACACATAACCCCCTCCGCCGTTCCCCTGAAACTGCATTTTTACTTTCTCGTATATACGAAGTATAGAGAAAGTCTTGTAATCGTGCAAAAAAAAAATCGAGATTTTTTACAAATCTCGACGTTTTACACCTCACTGATACGGAAAAACATAATTTTGCAATCTTGTCCGTATGTCTGTGTCTGTGTACCGTTACAGCTAGGTTGATGAAATTTCATATATAAGTATTTTATCAAAATCATAGATCCGTATAAACTTTTGAGTGATTTCCGATAACCGAAAGTGGTACTTTTTCTACTTTGAATTTTTCAAAAGCCTATAACTTGAGTACTATTGCAGATATATAAATGAAATTTCACATGTAAGTAAAAGATCTAATTCTCTACCTTCTGTCAAATTTTGAGTAATTTCCGTTGACAGGAAGTACTAATTTACGCTATTTCCGATTTCTCAAAAAACGCACGTAAATTTATAAAGTACTAATAATGTTGCGCACTATTATGCACATCTTTATTTGACGTTCACTTGGTATGCAATTCTTTTTTCTACGAGGTTTTATTCTATTTTAAAAAGTTTTAGTATTTAAAATGGATTAAAAATCATGTCTATATCCCGAGTTGCCATTCCCCGTAGTGTTATATTAGAATATTCGAGAAAGTTTATGGGAGATCACTCCCGGTTTATTATAATATGTACTGACCTCGATAAACATTGAGTTAATAAATGAATTAATACCAAAAGCAATCTTTTAAAGCCCGAAATAACGGATGAAAGCAAAAATGTGTCGTCACACTTTCCGATCATCCCTTCCCATAAATGAAAAAAAGAAAGCCTGAACATACTAAAGGAGAGTGTGGATGTTGATGGAGGATCCCAACGTTAAAAATTAAAGCAGCGCAAAATTTCAGGAATCCATGTTACATATTATTATTTTCCGTAGGTATAACAAAGGTATTTACATTGTGTTTTATATTTTACGAGCCGCTATCATACGCCGCTATTTAGTTGTTTCATTTTCTACTTTTCAGTAATTCATAATTTGTGAATTTGACAGTAACAATGCTGCCACTGAAAATATTTGCTTTAAAACACTATCAGTAGCTCGTTAAGGACGATAACCCCCCCCCCTCCCCACCCTCCTTTCCCAAAAATCCTACCCCCCACCCTCCTCGTGAAAGCAGCCCCCTCTGAGTTACCTCCACTAAGTTTAAAATCGTTTCAAACTAAATGATCTGCCCCTAATAGCTGTTACTAAACCCGGCTCTACGATTGTAAACATTTAGCTTGAACCACAGCTCACCAGACCATGTAGGGATGGGGGTGGTAGGGATAGAGAGAAAGAGAGGGGGCTACTAGGGGCGCTTACAGCTTGGTGTTTTCTATGGTATCCATGAAGAGAATTATTTATATAGAAGAAATATATATTAAACCAGCGTACCCGTCCCGCGCGTTGCTGCGGTCTCAGAAGACAGACTGACGCAATATTTTAAGAGGATTCCATAATTACATTAGCAATCACGTATTTTTTTACGCTTGACATTGATTTCTAAATCTAAACAATTTAAATGTAATCAAAGCCGGTGTTATATTGCTTTCATCATAGTTGTTGAGGCGCAAATTCTACCGCACACAGTAGCCAATTGTATCCATAATGTATCGCACTCTTTAAAACGAACGTAGGCGCAATAGTGTTTATGAGGGACCCACACAGGGGCGCTAGACCACACGCCAGTGGTGCAGTAGACAAAAAATTTCCCTACTGTAGGGCGCTCTTTTAAAACTCATAGTGTTCCCCCGAAGCCAGTGGCGCATCGGGTCAAACGAATTGTCATCGAATGTCATGTGCCACAGGGTCAATATTGTAGAGTGCTCTTTAACACAACCTTACGATATCTCAGGGCGCCAAATCGCATCCTGCCGGGGCGCCGGCAGATGCGCCTGATTCCATATATTCAAAAATTATTGTTGCCCATCGTGTCTTTAGTGTATAAATTAAAAAAAAAAACGAACGTAGGCGTCATAGTGTTCACATGGTAGCACGGGGCGCTTCGGGTTACGTAATATCCGGGGCGCCGGCGGCTGCGCCTGTTGTTGCTTTTTTACCTTAGCCCCCATGCAGTTTTAATATCGCCGCCCTGGATTTTCATGCGCCAAGCCGTTTATTAACAAAAATCGCACCCTCCAGGGAAACGCCCATAATAAATTTTAATTTTTGTTTTCGCAGAAACCTTCTCGTGAGTGTTTTCATTAACTCTCGAAAGTTTAACGGCACTCAGATAAACGATGTTAACCCTTTATTTACGGAATTATGTTCTGAATGAGATTTTTACTTAAACAATGTGTTACTATATTGCTTTTGGCACATTCAAAGCATATATCGAAGGAAATTTCGTTTCATAAATTTTTAATGGCCCAAACAGATATTGGTACTTATAAGTACCGTCAGTAAA
The DNA here is from genome assembly GCF_028476545.2 of Physella acuta. Lineage (NCBI taxonomy): Eukaryota > Metazoa > Mollusca > Gastropoda > Physidae > Physella > Physella acuta. The sequence goes on from NW_026731636.1 coordinate 1,025,114, forward strand.
CTAGGACATTTTTTTTCAAAATTTTTTTTTTTTACAAAACAGGAACAAACGATACAATTTATTAACTAATAAAATGGCAATCATTATAACAATCACTTTTTGTAATTTTCACACATAAATACAGCACAAAAGTATATTTTGAGTACGATTTTTACTGGATTTTCTATCGCAACACATCTTAGACCTCAAACACAGCAAAAGTAGTCGACATGTCATGCTCCCTCAATCTTGTCTGTGGTCTTTCTAGTTTAGCAACGGTTACCGGAATGAATATGCTTTTGCTGGAAGCTTCCAATAACTAGTACAATGAGGCGCATAAACAAACAAAAGCCTAGTCATTCAGCACACAACTACTAGAAATACTAATATAATTGTAGCCTACTATAATGTTATGACAAGTCTACACTACAGTGCAAAGTTCATAAATAGATGAGTGGCTGCCTCCATGTATCGAACCTCATCTGCATGAGTGATTCGCTTTTGTGACATTTCGGTTCAGTAACAAAAACAATACCAACATAGACCAAAGATGCAAATCACATACAGCGCTAGTGATCTCTCCCAAAATTACTAGAATATTCTTTAAAAAAAACTACGGGGATAGTAACTCTGGATATAGGCCTAGATATGATTCTAATCAATGTTTACCTACTTAAACTTTTAAAAATAGGTTAGAAACTCGCAGAAATAAATGAATAGCATACCAAGTGAACAGAAAAATAATGTGTGTATAATTGTGCGGAATATTTGTACTTTATAAATTAATATGCGTTTGTTTGTGAAATCTAAAATAGCGCAAAGTAGCACTTCCAGTAACCGAAAATTAATAACAATATTACTATTTCACGTATATTACTTATATTACGTATATTACTTCGTATACATAAATGTAAAAAAAAAGCAGGCGGAAGTTAAAGTCAACGGTCTATATGGCCCACACCAAGTTGGCACATAATACTTAATTGTTTTGGAGGAACTCACTCTAGGAATAAGAACAAAGAAGAAGAAGAATATTTGAATTTTTTTGTTTAATTCAAATCCACGTGTCGGTCAATTTAAGCATTAATGTCTATGTACTCACAGTCAGCTAGAAAGACCCCCAACCCTTTCTTCGTGGAACGCTACGCGATATGTTAATTTTATACATTCTTCAATTCTAATTAACTGTCGCTGTCTACAATGTCCACTAGGTTTCAAATTTTAAAATAATGCTTTGTATGAGTTTATTATTATATTTCAACAGGTATACTCAAGATTACCTTAACTTTTGTGAGCTACACGTGTTGGCTACGACACCAACAGAAGCCAGCCCTTTTAAAGTTTACAAGAACAAGAAGCTTGACGTCACGTCTATGTTTGATCTAACTGTGTCCCGGTCCATGGTGTGTGCTTCTAAATGTTTAGAAAAACGTTACACAGACGGTTGTGCTGCTTTCAACTGGTTTCCTTCTACACGTCTGTGTCAACTGTTGAATGTTGACCCGAGAGATGTCACTGTTGTAACTAACCTTGTCTCAGTTTCTGATGTCCAGTTCTATATTATAAAATTTTAGATATAATGTCGCAATGTTGAAGATAATGTTTTGACACTTTAGGTAGTGATATTACTGGTTTTACACGGCAAACTTGACTCTGGTTTAAAAACTTCACGGCCCAGATTGTGAAATGAATCATTTGGATCAAGTCTATGCTCTACTATTTCTTTCGTGTTCACTTTGTAATGTGTACATAATGTTACGTTTTACCGTTTTTAATTAACTAATTCGATCTTTTATCTTAATAAATATGATCTAAAAACTTATCATAGCACATTAGGCTTCTGTAGCTTGCTTTTCAGACATAACTTTGACGTGAATCACTTCCTTAAAAGCCTTCTTTACATGCTGCTGTTAATCATATTAAAATACTTGTCCATTGCTAAATCATGAAACTATTTACAGCTAATTTTGACTATCTAAATATATTATATTTACTAGTGTCACCCCCTTCAAATTTAGTGCCCCCCACCCCTAAAACAATTTAAAGAGCATTTTTTTTCCGTTTATATTCAACACATTTTCAATTTATTTTTGTGTCACTTCACAATTTTTGTCATCCTCTGTTTATAGCAATATGGCACGTAATAACACTGTTGCACGTTGTCCAGACTATCACTGTCACGCTTAAAGTAATACGGTCGCCAAGACACATTGTTGCTGTGAATTAACTGTGTCGATTCGTTTTTAAATTTAAAATGTTTGTTTCGGTTATTCTTTCTGTTTTAACCCAGCCATGCATGGTATTTTTGCTCTAGTAAATGAATTATGAATGGAAAAGTTCATGTTTACATTGTACTAACATAAAGAATACGCTTTTATGATCTGTTTGCTATTGCTGTAACATCTAAGGGTATGTTGGGTCTCAGGCCTACATTCATCATTGTGAGTGTGTAGGCCTTTCAGTCTTATCGTGCTAGTCTAAGCAAAAAACATTTTTGTAGTAGATGCCAATCTAGTCAAATATTTATTTGTAGCTTATATCATGTTTATCAATACCACACTCGCACAGCCAATTTAAACAATCAAGATTAAGTTTCAAAGAAATGTTTCATTAATCAGATTATTATCTCGTGCTTTCCGTACATCAATATCTGTTATCAAAGAGCAAATCTATACTTTTTCTTGCAACAAAACTACGAACACCGACACTGATTTTGGGACGAACATTATAATCAACACTAAACCATCATGTATAATTTTATACGCTGATAAAAACATAAAAAAAGTAAAATAAAACCTAACTTCCAAAAGGCATATCCCTCACTTCAAATGTGTTTGTTTTTTTCTGCGAAAAAAAATTATCCTTACTTTATTCTACAAACAACACAAAGAGTTACAAATTTACAAACAAAGCGAAGCTGTGTCTTAATTATTTTTTAACCTATTAATTTTTTGAACCTATTTATATGAAGAAATCTAGACTGTAAATTACTGTTCATGTAGTTTGATGTTATTTGCTAACCTATTAATAAAGCATACGTTTTATCTAACGGGGCTTATTTTATGTAATTTAATGTTTAAAATAAATTTTTAAAAATTATATATAAAGCCTTGAAGTTAAAAATGTAAATTTCTCTTTTCAATCATGATGGCCCATGGGGGTAGTGAAGAAGATTTTACCTGTTTCCGTGATTGCGGTTTTAAGGGATAGTGTAATGTGCACTATGCCCAACCGCAGTAAGTCATTAATACGTTGTGTTATAGAATTAAGTGAGGCATACGACGGCTTGACGGGTTCACTGCAAACACCTGCCTACTCACGGCCTATCTAAGTAGAGTTATAAAAACAAACAGCTGTTTTAATTGTATTATTATTTTGTGATGGTAGCTACAGAACAATACAATAAAAAGAGTACCAATCCAATTACCTACTATTAAATTACTTTTGCTAAAAATGCTAATGTTGATGAAGAATCTTTTCCCCCGCTCGTTTTAAACATGAATTATCCTTGATGCTTTAGATGCAAGTATTGGCTAAGTGTTATTACTAACCACTGTATAGTAGATGACATATTTGTTTCAGTCACTTGATAGATAAAAACTAAGGATTTACATATCTAATGTATAAACGTATACGTGTTTATCTACCTAATCATGTAGCTTTTAGCGAGTTACTAGCACTAACTGAAGTCATAACGATTAGTCATTAATTAAAGTGGTAGAGAGCTGGACTGCTAATCCGTAAGTCTCGAATTTGAATCCGGGTTCAAGTCAGTCGACCGTCCCTGAGTCATACCAACTCTTATGGGTACCTAACTCACTTGCCCTATTTGAAAGGGAAACTTTACTTTTTATTACTTAAAATTCTTAGATACATTGGCAGTAGCTGTTATGTTTATCATTTTGACATCAGCTTTAACAAGATACAATTAAAAAGGATTTTTTAAAAAATATTTTAAACATTTTTGCTAATTCACGAAATTCGAATTTGTCTCACACATGCACTGAAATCCTGCACGTTCGGAACCAAGTTGTCCTGATTTAATCTTAATAGATCTGTCGTCTGCAATGCATACATCTTTCCAAATCTTTACTAACGCTTACTATATATTTTATTTTTCTGGTATTTTAGTGTATATCTACAATGAAATACTACACTTTTAAAATTAGAAGTTTTTCTTTTTAGTCTCTATTATCAATGACTTAATTATTATTGTGCATCATTTTCAGCATTCCATTTTAAATTAAATTTTTTATTCAACACTCAATGACTTTTTTTTTGTGTAGACGCCAAATTACACATAACCACAATACTTTACCTGGTAACCTGGATCCACACGTACTAACTGCACATTAATACTAAATATAGTCGTAGATCATACCTTTAAACCTTGCGAGTAAACTTACCCTTCAAAATTTCTCACAGATATCTCTCGGTTGGTGGGGGTGGGAGGGGGGGTGGGGGTGGGAGTGTGGTGAGCCCCCTCCCTCCCGATATATATATGTTTTTATAGAAAACATACTTTTACAAGTGTCCGCCCCCCCTCGGAGAAAAATGTCATTAAAAAAAAAAAACCACTGGTCGCTAGACCCTACATCTGTAGGCTAGAACCGTTTCTTACTTTGTGCCACGAAACCTTAGTCATGCAGACATGGTTTCTTTCAGACTTTTTTCACCGTGGGGAGTGGACTGACATTTTCGCAGGGGCGGATAAAATTTTCCGGGAAAGGGGATGGGGTGGACCCAGGTAAAATTAATTATTTTCCATTCAAATTATATTTCGTTCTAAAGTAAAGGGAGGGGGCGCTGTAGATATTCATCAGGGGGGGGGGGCGGAGATGAGAGGGGGGTGTAAAGTCACAACAAGCTATACATATTTAGTTTCTTATCTAAACTTACATTTTAATATGTTTTAAATATAAAGTATATAAGTATACGCTGAAATAAATAGCACCATCTCAAGTCAAAAATACGAAAGCAGACCTGTTTAGTTTTTAAGCTGCTATCATTCATACACGATCCATCACACACACTTGCTGCAACAGTTACAATTCTCATATTTGTGTATCAACAAAATTTATTGATGAGACTGTATTGTTTGTGTAACCCGGACAGTGTTAAGGCTCCACAATAGACGTCTCAATAACACGACCACAGAAACACGTGTGGGCAGTGTCCCAGTGGACGATATGGAAAACATTAAACATAAAGCAGACGTTTTCTTTTCAACAGCCATTGTGTCATTAACATTTATTATTAATAGTTTATTTCAAGGGCAAAGATAATATACATATACATATATTCAATCATGACTTTTTTCCGCTGAGTGTAATACGATATTGCATGGATGTTAGAATCGGGTTTTCAAACACTTATTATTCTTTCTATTTTGTAATATGAAGACGATTCCTTTTGATACAATTAAGTATTGAAGCGTTAATCTAGAACAAAGTGCAAGCAGCTTTTATTTATATATAGTTTTTATTTTATTTTTACAAGACCTGCAACTGTGCCTAAATGAGTAAACGTTTTTAACAAGGGATCCGTCCATTTATAGAAAAGGAAGGGCTATCGCTACTAAGTTATTTTGTCTGCAGGTAAAACTTTATTTTGACAATGGCTTGGGATTAGTGTAAATCTATAAACCACTTACTAGTGAAAATTACTATTAGGTATTCTAGCAAGCTTTTGCAAAAATTAAAAAAGAAAATAAGAAGAAATGTATTGAAAGAAAAAAAAATAATCCAGACAATGTATTCATGTGTGACAATATCAATATTTCTGAGCTTGTTCCGTACAGTTTTGTGTGTGAAGCTGGAAATGTTAGTCATAGAAAACAGAAATGTCTCAATGATGAAATGCGGGAGGGCATTACGAAGTTCAAATTACTGTTCAAGCTAAATCATGTTAACCCAGACAAGCTTACTACGCAAGAATTCTTAGATATGAAGTTGCTATGTCTTGGATAATATATAAAAAAAACGTATTTGAATGTACAAATGATGTGTATTATTAATGAGAATATTGGTTTCTTGCATATTTCTTCAAAAAAGTTTACGTGCCTTCTCGACTGTTGTCTTCCTGCTGTTAACCGCTGGCTGTTTACTGTCGGCTATTGTCTGCAGGGCTATTGGCAGGTCTAAACAAGTCGGACAGATGTGCGCAAATAGGGCCCAGACCAAACGTTGCGCCCTAGTCCTCCAGGCTGAGGGTTGTGCGATGGGCTAACTACTCGTCCACATAAAAAAGTATAGTTACAGAAAACGAAGCCAAATCTGAAATTAATCCAGTCCTCGGCAGATCCAGGGATCCACGTAGGAGAAGTTTGGTGCAATGAAGCCAAACCCACAAGGAAGCTACAGAACTGACGCCCTTTCTTCAACCGAGAAAACTAAATTCCCTACTATCGCAAAAAAAAAACTATCCTCGTAGAAAAATGGAACGTCAGAACACTGTGGAAACAGGGAGGTGTGCACAGGCAGTGAAAGAAATGCAACCGTATCAACTTACATTGCTCGGCCTGTTCGAAACAAGATAGAACACCTTTGGAGAGACAAAATTACACACGGGAGAAACATTGTTATACTCGGGAATAGAAAATGAGGATGACCCATGACAGGCTGGCGTAGCCTTGCTATTGACAAAGGAGGCGAAAAAAATGCCTGGGGAAACGGAAACCTGCATCTGATCGAATAATTAAAGCTAGATTTGAATCAAAGATTCAAAAGACCTCCATTATCATGTGCTACGCTCCTACGAATAACGCAAACGAGGAAGAAAAAGACCGCTTTAAATGCCAAAGTAGGCAGAGACAACATAGAGAGGTAGATGGAGATGGGAACCAATGGCCTAGGGGAAATAAACGAGAATGGTGAATTCTTCACAGACCTGTGCCTCAAATGAGCTTACTATTGGGGGAACACTTTTCCCCCACCGAAATTGTCAAAAACCCACCTGGATATCACCCAACCATTATAATGAAAACCAGATTAGTCATGTCTCGGTACGGCGTCGTTGAAGGGCCTCACTGAGAAAAAAGCGAGGAGTTGACATAGGATCCGATCACCACCTGGTTGTTGCTAAACTGTAGATAACGCTAAAAGCAAAGACGAGGCAACATGAAATTGATTCACGAAGGAGGTTTGATAACACAAGTCACAAGATAACAGGACACATTTTCAGGTCACGCTAAAAAATCGGTTTGAAGCCCTGTACACACCGAAGAAAAAGATTTTGATACAGTGGAACACACCTGATAAGTATATAAGCAAGCCACTATCGAAGCCTGCGAAGAGGCTCTAGGAATAAAAGCACCCAACAGGAAGCCCTGGATCACAGATGATACATGGCAGATGGTAGAAGAAAGAAAAAGCCTAAAGAGCGAATTAAATCAAGCAAAAACACGGCAGTAGAAACAATGTAAGAAATGACAAGAGATTGTTTATAAATTAAATGGCTGAGCAGGCCGAAACAGCTCCCAGCAAGGGAGATTCAAAGACGCTCTATGCAACAACCAGAACTTTGGGAGGAAAACCAATCACAACAGGCCAGTGAGGAGCAAACACGTTAAATTTCTAACGTTAATCGAAGAACAATTGGCACGATGGAGAGAGCATTTCAAGGAAGTACTAAACGGCCCATCACCACACGATCCACGAGACCTGACGCCAGGGGAACCCCTTAACATCAATACCGAGGAAATCACCAGACAGGAAATTCTCAACGCCTTAAATAGTTTGAACAGCGGCGAGGCATCAGGACTAGATAATATCTCAGCAGAGGCATTAAAGCAAGGTGTAAAAGAAGTAGTAAAACGACTTCATAAATTACGTAACTTAGTCTTTTACATATTCTTTGTTGACTTTGAGAAGGCCTTTGATAGCGTGGATAAGCAAACAATATATAATCTGTTGAGACACTAATGGGTACCTGCTTAGTAAGTGGAAATAATCCAGCAACTTTACAATGGATTCTCATGCCAAGTTAGCCATGCTGGGAAACTGTCTGAACAGTTCCAGGTCAACACAGGTGTGAGACAAGGATGTCTGTTGCCGCCCCTTCTCTTCTTGATGGTTCTCGACAGGGTGACTCGTACAGCTTATGCCAGTTCTGGAAAAGGTATTCAGTGGACACACATGGAAACTCAAGGATCTAGAGTTTGCAGATGATCTTGCCGTACTCTCGCACAGGCTGCAAGACATGCAAGAAAAAAGTTGATGTATTAGGAGCCATCTCTAAGCTTGTAGGTCTCAAGATCACCAAAAAAAAAAAGACAGAGGTAATGAGAATCAACAGTAACCAAGAGGCCCCAGTGACAATATACGGAAGATATGTACATGTTGTGGAAGAGTTTGTCTACCTTGGCAGCAAGATCAGAAAATCGGGAGGCACAGAGGAGGACATACGTGCTAGAACTAATAGAGACCGTTGCGATTTCAGAGTTCTGCGACCCATATGAAAAAATTCTGCCTTCTCAATTGCAACAAAAATAAGGATACTTAATTCAAATGCCAAGGCCGTTCTGCTGTATTGAGCAGAGGCATGGATGTCTCCAAAGCAAGCACAGCGAAAGTACAGACTTTCCTAAACAGATGCTTTAGACAGATTTTGAAATAGAGATGGCAGGACTAAGTGCCGAACATAGAATTATGGAGGAAATCAAGGCAGGAACCTATGAATGTGCAAATAAGGAGAAAGTTGCGATGGGTGAGACACACTCTACGAAAGGCTCACCCAAATGTTACACGCCAAGCGCTTGAGTGGAACCCCCAGGGAAAGCAGAAGAGATGGTGCCCACGACAGACCTGGAGGCTTCTTAAAGAACTGAAGCCAACAGGGATGTCTCGGGGATGCCAAAATTAATGGCCGGGGATCGGAAGAAATGGTAGGAAATGGTGGAGGCCCTACGTTCCATAGGGAGCAAAGAGGACTAAGTCAAGTCAAGTTGTCTGCAGGCTTTTGTCTGCCGTCTGTCGTGTGAAATTTATTGTCTGCTGGTTGTTGACTGCATAGATACCGTTTGTTGACTCTTGTTTACTTAGCTGTTGTGTGCCGGCTGTTGTCTGCTAGTTTGCATCTACCGGCTGTACTCTGCAAGATTTTGTCTGCCTTCTGTTGTCTGACGGTTAGTGTCTGTCGGCTGTTGTCTGCCGCTGTTGTCTTGAACACAGGATAGTACACCGCTGTGTAAACATAAAAAAAAATAAAATACATACGTTTTAGGATTTAATCCTAGGAGAGGAATAAGCATGATCTTTTTAAATCAGGCTATAGTACAATCCATCTGCCTGGAATAAAAAAATTCTAAATAATTCATTTAGCTCGCTCACTTTTCAATCGCATAGGCAATATTTTTTACTTTGCCTATTGTGTGTAAATTAAAATGTATAGACTAATTCTTCTAAAAACTGTCTTTTGTCAGTTTTTCTATTTTTGTACATATGTTGTTAAAATATAATTGTGTGACATAGACTATATTCATTCCATAATGTGCCTTGAGTTTACAAGACAACACAGGATACACCCAGTTGTTAGGGGTACATGCGTTAGCTGAGTAAAGGAGGGTCAGAAGACTATGGTGCATAGAACGGATCATAGAACATTATAAATACCAATAAAAACTTATGATGTAAAATGTCCTTAACCGGGAAAAACCATTTATATAAAAAAACGTTTAGCTTATGAATAGAATTCAAACTAAATGGAATAGGACTTCACGACTTTTCCCCACTGAGGAAAAACATTAAAATAACATAGAACCTTATACGTGTTTGCTAGGTCAAATAATAAATAATTTTTTTTTTAAATAAATATTATTATGATTATAACATTTTATTAACAGTCGATATTGATTTATATAGATAACAGAAATGTAGGATGTAGATGCTATGACCTACTTGTGACGAAACTAGCGTTTAAGATCAAACATTCGTACCTTATATTGATCATTAAATATTCAAGACGAAACAATTATATTATCTATTCATTTACAACAATTTAATTGTCTTTAAGTGGTATCTTTATTTCTGCAACATTAAGTGTATGACGAAATTAATTACATTGTAGAAATTAGATTAAAACCATTAGCTTTTAACAATATTAGCAACATTAATGAAAACTGTAATTTAAACAATACTGTTGCAACAACACATACCATATTAATGCCAACAGTAAAGCCAGAACTAATGCCAGCATTAACGACACCATTAATGAAAACATTAACGACAACACTAATGGCAACCTACATTAAAACATTAGCTACAACATTAATTACAACATTCTTTTCATCTATGATTTCAACATAACACTTATTTTCAGCCGCCTTTACTTCCCTAATGTTTGTCAGATACCATCACAGATGTGTGGATCCAGGACGTTCTACTTGCTTAAACTTAAACCTATGATTTGAAATAGCAAAATTTAAATTGGGTTTACTTTATATGTTTTTTGGAAAGCTGCTAATAATAAAAATAAAAAAATACATTTAAGAAGTTGATATTTTATAATTGTTTTAAATTATAAAAGAAGTTGATTTCTAGAATAGAAGGCCAGGCTTTTTGTTGAGGTGTTGCATGTGTGATGTACTTTGGCGTTTTATAGAAAGCTAGTCCTTAACAACTGCCAAGGTATTACTGTAATGACAGACTTTTTGCTACACTATTCATGTTACTAGCATATCCTTTCCATGTTGGCAATTTTAAACTACTCGTTAACTCCACCAATATAAATAAAACAAAAGAATATATAATTCGGGTTTTATTGATTCAGCAACTTTCTAGCGGTTACCATTTGTAACTATTTCCTTTCTAATAAAGTTGTCTATTCTTACACCTAATGGGAGTAGAAATACAAAGTATATTTTAAATACAAACTTTTTCGTTTTATATTAGTAAATGGTATGTAGGCCTACGTCTGTTAATTATAGAGAAAATAAAAAGTTATTGGCATAGGAAGTAAAATAGCAATTCTCACAATACCCTGATATTTGAAAAAAAAACGTTACATCTAATTTTTCATGTCATTTACTTCATTAGTAAAGTAACAACTTTCTTTGACATAATGTTTTACTTTTGTATTATTTTATGTTATGGTTTTGTGTTTCTTTAGCGCAAAAAGGGACTACGTAATAACAAGTTTATTGACATCAGAAATTTATAAGTGACCAATCTTTCAGATAGGTACCCAAGTTGTATCGCGTCCGTTTTTCATTCACCACGGTGTAGTGTCTCAGTCTCGGTGTTTAGAAACATTGTATTATTTATTGTACGATTCTTATCGTTGCTAGTGTCAAGAGCTGGGGTTTTTTTTTGTTTTGTTCTTTTTTTAATGCTTGGCTTCATCGAGTTTCTCTATATAATATTTTGTAAATTGATCTATTGCAATATTAAAACGAGTACGACTGTTTGAAGACCAACTAGTGTATATTTGTTTATAATTCTATATCACTCGATCACTAACAAACTGCAGGAACTTTATTTTAAGAAGAGGCAATAACTGGCCCCATCAAGTTTGACGAGACGCATTAGTTGTTTGTTGTTGCCATTGAAAAACATACGTTGTTGGTTAATTTCGACTTCATAGTGGGCGAAAAAATGTATAATAAACATATAAAACGTAATCTTTTTAAATCGAAAATGTAATATTATTAGATTCTTTGTTATATAAATTGCAAATTCCGAAAGCGTGAACATATTATTTATTTGTTTGTAGGCTACATTTCAAATCAATCTCTTTAACCCTAAACTTTAAACAGAAGTTTTATTATATTACGAAAAAAATTTGCTATTTTTAGTTACTTAAATGATAAAAACATTAATACAGCTCACCTGAATTTATGTTCAACAAAACCACATAATGCAATTTCTATAACCACATGAATTTACATAATAACGCACACGATTGTAAAATATTGGTGGAAAATTAATCAGTTTGTTAGTTTGTTAACTCAATGAGAGACGCAGGAAAGTAAATAGTATATCAGAAACTTTAGTCAGATGTGCTTGAAGTATTAAAACATGAATTTTTATTTTCTGGGACACGCAAACACACTCACATATGTGCTTACAGACACAATTACCAATGCTCAACTAAACGCAACAGCATACGCTAATTATCATAATTTTGGGTAGTTAAAATATTAATTCAATAAGGCAGAAATCATAGAGCTTCTTTTACATAAAAAGCAGAAATGGAATGTCCGACTTTTACAATACATGCATCCAAAATGAGATTTTTTTAATCAGTTGTCAGTATATTACAAAGCCAGTGTTGTTTGAATAACGGGGAACATATACTAACCCATTATTTATGTAATCCAAAGTTGTATTTAACAAATACCCTTTATCCTTGAATAGCTCTGGGTTTTGGGGGTCATCCGTAAATGACGTCACGTTTGTTTGACGATTTGTATCTTTCCCCTTCCCTTCCTACTATCAAATATCGTCACAAAACATGCACAATACTCACGTTTTAAAAGATGTCACACCTCAGACAACAGGTATTTATTTTTTGAATAACTGATTTCGACTTAGCATGGGTCTGACAGCATTATCCCTTCATATGCTTCATTTGCATAAATAGGTTAACTCTACTTCACCTGCCCACGTGTCCTGCCAGATCCAGATAGGCAACTTGTTTGATGTGAAATTTTATAAATACACATAGTAAAATAAGTATTCCCATAATAGGTAAACATAGGTAGAGGATGATAGAGAATGTAAGTGCGTTTTGTATTTCCTTTATCGTATGGGTATATAAGTTCTAACCATAAACAATATATATTTGGTTTTACAAAACCATAAAGAAAAAGTTTATATGTTAAATCTACGAATTAAATTTGATGCATCAATTTATTAGTTACGTATTATTCACATAAATAGTGACTATACAATTATTATACTTTTATTATAAGCTATCGAGGAAGTTAACGAACACTAATGTATTTTGTCTCTAAAACTTATTTCCAAAAAGTCTTTACTTTCTTATTCTAAGACTATGTTTTTCGCGATCACAATAACTTCCCCACAATATGTTTTCACAAAAGTTTCGTAAAATATTCTTATAATATTGCTCTACTAGTTGTAACCTACTTAGTTCTTTCTTCTTTTTAATAGTTTAATTTTATTAATGTTTAAATGGCATTGAGCCAGCTTTTTGTTAAACTAAGAAATTTTCCACCATACCGATGTGATAGTATTCACAACTGTGTTCGTATTACTCATGTTTTGGCTCCATCCCCCGATGGTCCTTGATATTGGTGTCGACATCCTATAATTTTAGGGTAATATAAAAAGGAGGAATTTTTCAAACACGAGGCGCAAGACACCCAGAGAGAACCCATGGCTCATAGCATCCATGATGTGTTAGGCCGTAATTAACTTATGTTTCAATAGTACTAAGTATTTGATTTTTCATAGTGTAGGTTGTGTTAGTGAGATATTTATCCAGTGTTAATTGTAAAAAAGAAGTGTTTGTGATTTCCATAAAATTGTAAATTGGGTTTTAAATTATTGTATAGTTTTTGCATTGTATTTTATTATTTAGACTTGTTTGCTTTTTAGAAGGTTTTAGATTGATTAAAAGTTCTATAAGATTTCGAATCTACGAAGAGTTTGTTGTGGCTAGTAATCTTTTGTATTTTCGTATAATTATTCATCTGTCTGAAGCCATCACAAAAGAATCTGGGTGTTACCTAATATTTTATCAGTTGTAGAGTTAAGTAACATAAAGTAAAACTCAACACTTAACACACTACTTCATTAGGTCATCTCAGCAGTAAAATAATTGCATTGACTTCATTCAAATATAAATTATGTAAATAGGTGAATGTCAAACCAACTGAAAACACTAGCTTGTGGTTTGCACAATACTCTCTGGTGGCGATCGATAGCAAGCTGGAAATCTGCGAAGATGATAAAAAGCGTAATTGTCTTTTAGAGATGGTATTTTTACGCGTAATGAAAAAGGATCTAGTATAGATAAGAGGTAACTAGCTTTTCAGTGCGACGGAATAAAAAAAAACCCAGCAACCTCACTGTAATAAAAATTAAATTGTAATGTTGGCAATATGGGTGTTAACTAGTTTTGGGCATGTTATAAACAGAGTGAAACTTTCTCAGGTGTTTGAAATTGAAAATGTATAACGTTTCCATAGAACATAACAACATCATAGTTATATAGTTAACCAAGTGGCCTTTTACACGTAGAAGTTTTATTGACTTTTGAAGTAAAGATCAATGATAGCTGGCATATACATTCTTAATGAAGCTCAAACGTCATATCGATATCAATTTGGAAAAATCGATACTCTTTATATAAAAGACACTGCCCAGTGAATATTATAAAGTTGATGGAATCAGACATTCTAAAGTGTCTATCAGGTTCATGATATTGGTATATAATAATAATTATTATATCTAAACTTTTCTGATACGTAGCAAAATATTGCATGATAAAACCTTTTTTTTTTAAAGTACAGCACATTAACGATGACGGCTAAAGTATCAATGATGTCGTCACTGGTTTGGCTGTTGTTCCACTACCTCACGACTACGTTGGGAGCTGATACATTATACAACGTTGCTCTTTACAAGCCAGCCTTCCTGTCCTCTGTGTACAATGATTGGACTCCTGAAAAAGGAAACAATGGTGATACGACACTTAGTGACCTCAGTGGACAATGTACACATACCTGTCCTCTAAACAACAGTTAATGGATGGTGGACCTCTTGGATACTTACATCATCAAGGCAGTTGTTCTGACAAACAGGTGGGTTATACATATTTTACATCTGTGTAAACAAAAAAGTGGCAATAAATTCGGTGTAGTTCGTTTTTTATTGTATTCGAGTCTTCCCTGTGTGTCTGTTGAATTATCGCTAAGTGCGTGCTTGTGTGAACTTGTGTATTGGCTTGCTGTACTGTGTCTTGGTTGTCGAGCCGCATGTTATTAACTGTCTTGGTTTATCCGTGGTACCAGAGTCTAGTCTAACTTCTCGCATGAGCTTTCTGGTCATACTGTCCCCAAAGTCGACAAACCATGCCAAAGCGGTCGAGGTCCAAATCTGTCATTACTTACGACCGTCTCTAATCCCGTCCTCAGCCCGTGGTCAAATTCTGGTTAGCTCAGGATTCTTTATTGGTGATAGCCTGTAGTTCGCTTTTCGATGCTATCTTTGTTAGAGCAAATTAGTGGTCCGGGCAGTCCAGCTTTTCGGCTATTGATTACAGGGATGGCTATCTCGTTCAGCAGCGCGTTTCCGCTTAACCGGTGCATATATATATATATATATATATATATATATATATATATATATATATATATTATGTGTGTCTGAAAAACTATTGCTTTGCTCACGGCAGGAACGATGGTCTACAATGGGCAGTTAGGTTAAATCATTTCCTGATAGATGTGTTTACCACCGATCCTCGTCCGACTTCAACATTTCTCAATGTTCTTGGAAGCATCTGTTACCAACAGACAGAAGCCGTAACAATCGGTACCTTCACGTGGAACTGTAGCAAGCCAATAGCTGGTCGTTATTTGAGATTAATCAAGTAAGTCAATTGGTTGTTTAGTCTAGATATTGTATATTGTAAATGAAAAAAAATCTTGCTATATGTTTTATGTGTCTTTTTGTATAACCTGCTGGAATATACGAGATTGCGGAAGTCAATAAAGTGGCTATTAAGCAGCTTTGTTTACATATTAGTCGATAAAAGATAATGATAAGTCAATTTCTGCATGAGAAGAGTTTCAAAACGTGTGTATATTAGGCTTGAAAACTTGACACAAGGCAATATTGCAGTGGTTTAACAATATTAGTCTACCCAAGAACAAACTACAATGCACCACAGCAGATATTTAATATTCGAGTTGTCTCTCCTAGATGAGTGGCTGTCCTCAGCTATTGAGCCTCATCTGCCTGGGGGATTTAAACTTGGGACTTGGGACAACGCTAATAAAGACTAAGGAAGCAAATCTTCTTAACTTTCTCGAATATTCTTATATAACACAACGGGGGATGGCAAATCGGGATATAGACATGATTTTAATAAATTTGTACTTACTAAAACTTCTTTAAAAGAGATTATAAACTAGCAGAAAAAAATAGTGCACACAAAATTAACAGCCAATAATGTGTGTATAATAATGCAGAACATTAGTACTTTATAAATTCATTTGTTTTTTATTTACGAAACCTATAACAGCGTTAAGTGGTGCTTCCAGTCACCGGAAATTAATAAAAATATTACTTAAAAATTTATAAAAAAAGTAGATATTTTACGTTTTGTGATTTCAATTTTCCGCAGAATTACAATGATTCCTCAATACTTCGTATACCTGAATGTAAAAAAGAAAAGCAGGCGGAAATTTAAGTCACCGGCCTAAAAGGTCTTTATCATATTGATTCCTAACACATAATTGTTTTGGAGGGAATTGCTATGATTTAGAACAAAGAATAAGAATTTTTTTTTGAAATTTTCGTTTACTTCAAATCCGCGTATCGGTCAATATAAACTTTAATGTCTATGTACTCATGGTCGGTTAGAAACGCCCCTAACCTTTACTCCATGGAACGCAAATGTTACAAAATATGTTAATATTAAACATTCTTCAATTCTAACCAACTGTCTTTATCTACATTTTCAATGTCCACCAGGTTTGTTATTTAAAATAATGCTTTGTATGAGTTTATTTTTGTATTTCAACAGGTATACTCAAGATTATCTCCACTTTTGTGAGCTACAAGTGTTGGCTACAAAACCAACAGAAGCCAGCCCTTTTAAAGTTTACAAGAACAAGAAGCTTGACGTCACGTCTATGTTTAATCTAACTGTGTCCCGGTCCATGGTGTGTGCTTCTAAATGTCTAGAGAAACGTTACACAGACGGTTGTGCTGCTTTCAACTGGTTCCCTTCTACACGTCTGTGTCAACTGTTGAATGTTGACCCGAGAGATGCCACTGTTGTAACTAAACTTGTCTCAGTTTCTGATGTCCAGTTCTATATTATAAAATTTTAGATATAATGTCGGAGTGGTGAAGTTAATGTATTGACACTCAAGGTGGCGAAACTTCTAGTTTGGCGACGTTCACTCTGGTTTAAATATGTAACGATCTAGCTAGCAGTTAACCATCGTGTTGATGAAATCCATCATTTAAATTAACCGGGAATGATCTCCCCTAAACTTTTTCAAATATTCTTATATAACACTACGGGGGATGGCAACTCGGGATAAAGACATTAATTTTAATTACTTACACTTTTAAACATAGAATAGATTCTAGAAGAAAAAGGAATTGCGCACCAAGTGAACGTCAAACAATGGGTGTATAATAGTGTTGAATATTATTAATACTTTATAAATTCATATGCGTTTTTTTTTATAAATCGGAAATAGCGTATATTACTACTTCCGGTTAACGGAACACCGCTAGCCTTAATGTATTACTCAAAAGTTTTAATTCAATTTTTTAAAAACAGGAACATAAATGAAACTTTGAAACATGTTTGTAAATTTCAAAAATAAAATCCTCCTATAAATGTGAAATAAATTATTAAAATTTAAGCAGTCACCTTAAATCGCGGTCGATTTTACTTAACTAGCGATAGATTACCCAAAAATAATTATCCACTAGAACATAAATGCTCAAGGTGAAAATACTTTGTTTTCTTGTTGCTTACATTTTCTTAGACTAATTAAAATGTTGTCTAATTAATAAATGTCAAATTATTGTCTGACAAATTTTGTTACTGATCTCGATATTTCCGTCATGATGTCGGTGGTTTTATAACGTTCCGAATCCAATGTGAAGCGGAAGGTGCCAAGTAGCCGATATAAGTATAAATAACTGACTAGTAATGATCAATTTCAATGAGGTGAACTTCAAATAATCTTAACTAATACCAGACACAACCACTAAGATCTACATCTTGTGTTGTCCTACTCCAATAGAAATGTTAAGTGAGATCGGAGTTTGTCACTCTGATAGACTGACACTTGTGTAAACATTTTCTTTATTCTTATTTCTTCTTAATACTTTCATTAGCTGGTGATAGAACACTCGCATGTTAAAATGTAAATCTCTCGTTCCTGAGTCAATTCAGCTCTGAAGGGTTCCTGTATAAAATCGGGAAATTCAAACGCGGCCGTGACGGCATATTTTTTAAACATATGGCTTTATGACATTGTCATGGTCCAAGAAACAGATTAAATCTATTTCATCAGCTAAATTGACCTTCACATTTTTAAGATACCGTAACTTCCTTGGATTTTATGTCAAAACTTGATAAATATTTGAAACATTAAAAACAATCATCCATACACAAAACCTATGGTTTATAATGAGCTCTAAAGAGAATGATTTAGAGTTATTTTGATGCATGTAATATTGATCAAATGTGTTACATGCTGTAAAGTCAATATATTCCAGACATTTAGTCTGATAGCAAGTGCAAGTTCTTTATTTCATAACTTGAGAACTGAAGGGAAAGGGAAGTAATTATAAATATATTTTTAAAAAAACGAATTTTATGATTATCTTTCTTTTATTCCTGTTTCTATCAATAGTTAATAGTTAACGTCCTAAATTAAGAATAATTAATGTTTAATTTCTTTTGTAATCGCATATATTTTTAAAGAGATGCTGATGTCTTGTATACGAAGACTAGTCTGTTGAGAGAAGCTGGTCTGTTGTGTGATAGGACTGGTGTCTTAAGAGAGGCTGGTATGTTGTGAGATGCTATTATGTTTAGAAAGGTTGGTATGTCGAGAGAGGCTAGTCTTTTGAGAGAGGCTGATATGTTGAGAGAGGCTGGTCTGTTGAGAGTGGCTGGTGTGTTGAGAGAGGCTGGTCTGATGAGAGAAGCTGGTCTGTTGTGTGATAGGACTGTTGAAAAATTAATCATAAAAGCATTTACTTAAGACAGCTAACCATGTCGTTTAACATGTACGCCAAACATGTTGTAACCTACCATAAAAAATTGTTCACAGAATGAAGGGCAACGGAAAAAAGCGCAAATCAAAAAATGCGCAACGGAAAAAAGCGCACACAGAAAAAAGCGCAAATAGAAAAAAGCGCAAAAGGAAAAAAGCGCAAACAAAAAAGCGCACACAGAAATAAGCGCAAACGGAAAAACGCGCACACAGAAAAAAAGCGCTTTTTCCGTTGGCGCTTTTTTCCGTTGTGCTTTTTGTTTTGCGCTTTTTTCCGTTGCGCTTTTATCCGTTGCGCTTCTTTCTGGTCACCATATATATATATATATATATATATATATATATATATATATATATATATATATATATATATATATATATATATATATATATATATATATATATATATATATGTAGTTTTGTTTTTTAATTCTTCTCTCTAAGTAAAACCTTTTTAAGTGGCTGCTACTAAATTTCACCTACACCGCTAGGTATTCAGAAGCTGTTTATAATTCATGTATTTAAATGTTAAAGAACATCAGTTGTATCTTTAAACAAGTTATTGTTGAGAATAATGAAACAACTGCTACATGAATATCTGAAAAATGATGTCCGACTACATTTCTTCAAAACAAAGAATTTTTAAAATCCCTGAAGTTATAAACATAATCAAATTCAGAATGAATTGTAATTTAATTTTTATCCTCCTAAAATGGAGGAACTTTTAACTACGTATGTATTAGAGCTGCTTGTAGATTTAGACTTGAGTTTAGGAACAATTTTTTTTTCGGGCAAGTATACATTCGAGAAATCGGCCTTCTGGCAAACGGGATTCGGGTAAATATCTTTCGGAAAAACGTCTGGCTCCCAAATGTCGTATCAGTTTGAAAAGGCTATGTTGACCGAGCAATATAACAGAGTGCATTTTAAAAACTTGTTACATCTTTCTACATCTTTCTATACTCAACAAAAGAACATAACAACCTCATTTGTATTAAAGTGACGTTCATTGTATACAATTTGTTACATTATATATCATCTTGTTAAATTAATAAATGTTGTTTTTTTTAAATTTTGGTCATGTAGTATTGGTGCCTATGGCCTTTAGTTTACGAGTATAAATTCTGCAAAAACAAAGTGTCATGGTCAAAGGGAAGTAACACTGAAAATACAATAGAATTTCATGATTGTCTTTCTTCTTAAATAATTTCTGAACCGTAATTTGTTTTGTCAACGTTATAGCAAATATAAAAAAAAAAAAACCAAAATAGTTGCACCAATGAACGCGTCAAATCGTGTCGTTTAAACCTTACAGAAAATTAGTTTTCAAGTGGCTGTTAATACAATAGTGCCAAGCTGGGTAGCCTACAAGGAGACAAGTTATTGTACGCGGTTTCAAGTGCCTATTCCAGGGCTCGGCAACCTGCGGCTCACGAGCCACATGCGGCTTTTTTTGCTGTCAAGATGCGGCTCTCATGCTCCTTGCACAAATGTTAATAGTTATATTATTTCATTTTCAAAACTCATATCAAATATCATAGTGTAAAGAAAAACGACTTTAAACAGAATTAAAACAATTATCAGAGAACATTGAGAATATGTGCAGTAGAAAGTATACGGACAGCCCTATGGCAACAATCCCATGCTTGCCACTGCCCAAGTGCCGACTTTTTCCAATGTTTTTAAATGGGAATGTTATTTTTATTCAGGATGCATTTCCATATGTGTCAGTAATCATTAATTTGACATGAGTGACGTAGTTTTTTTAGCTATTAGCTTCCTATTGATGAACCGGGTACTGGACTATGGGGTACGAGTTTACCCTGTGTTCAGTGGGGTGGAAGTTACGCCTGGTGATAGCCAAAGGACAGATGCGACAGATACACTGTTACGAAACCGATACCCAAGCCAGTTAGTCGGAGTTACTCGTGTTGAGGCTTGCCTGGCTAATGGCAGACACCTTCTGAGCCGGTGATATCCGTTAAGAGAGAAAAAAAAGTTAACAACGTCTAAAGTGGATTGGGATAGTCCTATAGTTATATTATTTGATAACTAAGTTTATTATTCTTGAGAAACATGTGTATGATTTATATGAATAAACATTATTTGATATTTAAAACTATTTATTTTAATTAACAAATCACATTTATTTACCTAGTCCTAATCAAATAATAAAACATTGTAAAAACATGTGGCTCTTTAAAAACTGTGAAATTTTGAAAATTGTAACTTTTGGGTCTTCCGTCTCAAAAGGTTGCCGACCCTGGCCTATATCGTTTAGTTTCTTTGAAAGAAAAGAATGCATTTTAATGTTTACAACTGAAATTTTAAACAAAACTTAAACACGTTTTTTTCTCTAGGTGTGAGCGGTATGGCAAGGAATATGCATAGTTAAATTGTGTACCTGGTTCGTCAGGTATATTGTTAGGATTGCTTCGATTTTCTTTGGCATGGCACTGTTCATTATTGGATGTCAAGTACGCATCCTTAAATACCACATTCCACTGTGATACAACGTGTGTAAGTGTGTGTGTGTGTGTGTATATATATATCGAGCTGCAATTTGCATCTTTATCTCATCACTTAACCTAAGGCAACATCTAAATTTAGCATCGATAAGGTCTTACCTAATTACCTAATCAAGCTGTGTCGATCTGTGTAAAGCACAGCTCAAGGTGTGTAGAACTATGTTTAGCACAGCTCAAGGTGTGTAGAACTATGTTTAGCATTACTCGAGGTGTGTAGAACTATGTTTAGCACTACTCGAGGTGTGTATAACTATGTTTAGCACTACTCGAGGTGTGTAGAACTATGTTAGCATTGCTCGAGGTTTGTGTAAAAAAATTGTTTCAGTTGAAATTTAAATAGAATAATTTTTTAAATAGAATTATAATGAAATTAGATCTGCGACTAGTTAAGCCAGGACGTCTTTGCTCGTGTTCTCTAGTGTCTTGCTGATGTCTTTTGAGGAGGAATTTGGAATAATTTAATTTCAGCTACTTTTCCTGAATGATATGTCACATCATCAACACAGCTGGTGTCATGAGTGTTTCTCCAATGGTTTGTAGTTTACCCTGCTTTACGATCAGGAAAACCGCATTAAACGGCGTTGCGACGATCAGTTTGTTATTGGGTACAAAGCTTAATGCAGACTGGGTAATCTTTTTATCGAATCTAACTCTCTTCACCTTGAAGAGTATTAAAATTCCGACCAGCGTTTCATAAAAATCAGCTTGTTAGATAATTATAATTAACAGTAGGTCAGCCCATATTACTAATTCCTACCCGTTGTCCATACACAAGCATATACATTACATTGTTTTAACGTAGAAATAGAGACGAGGTATGCGTCTAGTACATGGGTCAGTTAACCTCCGGCTATTATTACACTCGTATTACCCGTCTCTCTCAGTTGAATTACACTTACGTTAATTACCCACCCCTTCTGTGGAGTATACACGTTAACCTGGTTTAAGTAAAACTTAAAACTCAGGACACTATATATTTGAAACGTTTAGAGACGCGCCAAGTACGCGCTGCTAGTTTTATATTTTAAAAAAAAAGCGTTTCAGCTGAAGAATGTAGGCCTATGTGTCTGTTACCACTAATTGATGAATTTCCTACAATGTAACAGTTTGTGGTTCTTAACCAACAACAGAATACTGTGACATATCTGGCCATAGTTAGAATACAAATGCGTCAATATTTTAATTGTGTTCGTTATGTAAGTCTATTTTAGGTCCGAACCACGAGATGTGATTGCAATGTGTCAACACTGTACTAAGGTGAAGCTAAATTCATCTACCTGATTTCTTACCACGCGTCTACCAGACTTGTCACTATATAACATCCTATGTTTTCAAAATACAACACGTCTACTTAGTTGTAACTACAACCTAATCTGTATTAATTTATGTGTCTGATATCTTACAATACATCTACTTTTTTGTTTTTGATACATCTAGATTTTTAGCCCCGTTTTAGAGATGTTAACTTATGAGTTTCAAATAATCATACCAAAAACTATCCAAATTAAAAAAAAAATTTTTTTGCAGAAACCTTACAGGTTGTGTTATAATCAAATCCCCAACGTCTAATGGCTATCGAATAAACGGTGTCATCTGCCCAATGGCTCGAACTCGAGACTTTTCGGTTTAGCAACCATGAGCTGTACCGAAATAATAATACGTACATATACTAATGTCAAGTTAAATGGTGTTTTGCGTTAATGTACTCTATTGGTCGCAAAGTTTGTATGGTTGTTTACCTTGCTTTCTTGTGGTTCTTTATTTAGTATTATATATTTGGTAACAATTAAAAAAATTAAAAACTCTAGTTAATAGTGCACTTTGATTTTTTTATTAGAATATAATAATTTTCAAAAAGCTTTAAACTTTATTTTTTGTGAATTAATATTTTGTTTCTTAGAAATTTAATGCAGAATTTAGTTCCGAATTCTAAAATTATTTAGCGAATTTTGTAGATTATTTTAACAAGTGCTGCGTTCCAAGGATTGATAACAGGTCAGGCTATCTGTAATAAAAAGAAGAACCAAACTATATTAAACAAAATGAAATTTGATTTACGTTAAAATTAAGTGTATATTCTATTAGTTAAAATTTAATTTTTTTCTTCTGTCCAATAGCTACACAACAGCATAAGCATCATCTCAAGGTTTACATTTAAACGTTTCTACTAGTGACATACATAAAAACAATTAACATTAATTCAAATGCAAAAAAAAAACAACTGCAGTTTGAAACATTATAATGCAAAAGTTGTCTATGTAGTCACATTTTTGTTACATCCATCACCCCATCCCTTCTCAACAAACATGGTCACACAAGTTTAATTATTCCTTCTACCCAAGGCGTGTGACGTCCTTTTAAGATAGACCTCTTATAGTCTTTTGATGCATAAAATGAGAACATGTTTTAAAAGTCACGAAGTAAATGGGTAAAGAGGAACTTACGACTGATAAAACTTCCTGTCTCTAGCCTTTGTGGCATTTTCGCCCTAAAAATTTACATTTTTAAGAATAAAATGTATACAACAATTCAATAGCAAAATATAAAATTTTAAATAAATTATCACTAACTAACTACGCGGGATCGCAACTCGGGACAAGTCATAATTTAAAATATATTTTTAATTACTTAAACTTTTAAAAATATAATAGAATCTCGTAGAAAACAGAATTGCGCACCAAGTAAACGGCAAACTATATGTGCATAAAAGTGCGAAATATTATTAGTACTTTATAAATTCATGTGTGTGTTTTTATTTTTTTGAGAAATCAAAAATAGAGTAATTTACCAATTCCGGTCAACGGACTTTACTAAAAAAATCGAGAGAATGCAGAAAATTAGATCTTTTACTTATATGTAAAATATCGTTTATCTATCTGAAACAGGAATAAAGTTATAGGCTTTTAAAAAACTAAAAGTAGAATGAGGTCCCACTTTCATTTATCGAAAATCGCTGAAAAGTTGATACAAAACTCTAAATTTGATATAATATTTAACGGTACTCAAGTTTTGGTGTTCATAGACATACACACATACGTACACACATAGACAGAATTGCAAAACCCAGTTTTTCCCACTTGATTATGCGCAAAACGTCAACATTTTGTTATATCTGGATTTATAATTTCTACCCGATTACATTAAGTCCTTTATATTCCGTATATGATGGAGTATTGAGGTGTAAAACTGCGAAGACTCAAAATATCATGTGATTTTAGTGCACGATTACAATACTTCCTTCATACGATGTGTACGGGAAAGTAAAAACGTACTTGTCGTTTTTGTGGTTTCAGTCGTCATCGCAGTAGGAATGTGTGCTGTGGTTTCTGAAACAAGAATATGTTTCAAATGCTGTAAGAATTTAAACGTTTATAATTTCATCTAGAAAGATGAATCATGCCGTCCTAAACAATAATTCACTGCTCAAGTTTTAATAACATACCCATAGTAGTTTCAAATGACGTAGTAGTATCCGAGAGTGTTGTAGTTTCTAAAAGAAAAAGATTTAATGTTAATTTGAAGTTGATAACTAGACTAGTACACACAAATGTGCATTAACATTTACTTCTAAGTTTATTTTTAATTTTCACATCTTCATATCCGTTGCGTTGTGTCACTTGAGTGTTGAAAATTTCAACATTTAATGTTCTCTATCAAATGAAACACATAGAATAGGAACAAATATTCAAAAATAAAGACAACTAAAAACTGTTTCTAAATAAGCGGAAACCGGTTAAAATTGCATTCAATAATTTATTTTAAATTTAAAAGCAAAGAAATGTGTAATCAATTGCTAATTAGGCTGTGCGTAAGGCTCTGGATAATTTTCAAGGAGTCCATGCAAGTTTTTAATCTAATTGTAAAGATGAAAGAAATGTGAGGGTAAATTTATAAAATAAAAGTGTATATTTTCTCCAGCTCTTATACGATTGTTATAACATTTCCACAATACAAGTCTTTTTGATTTAATAAATAAACATTGCATTGGAAAGATAATTAGTTATTGTAAATTTAAGAAACAAACCAGTTGTTGCCGTGGTAACATCCTCTGTTGTTGTTGGAGCAATACATTTTGTAGTACGTGAATCTAACAATATGTAAGTTAATAGAGTTTTAGAAAGCGAAAACATTTTAAATGTGAATGACATCCGTGTTACGTATTATCGAAAGACATTTACTAATTCAACGACCATATTTTAGTTTATTTAAATATTTACTACATTACTGGTTGTTAGTGTCTTTATGGTTGAAAGAGATAGTGTGTTTTGTGTATTTAAGTTATAGTTGTTACTGTCACGTTGAAATACAGTTAAATCAATTAAATACAAATGTTACTGATTGGCGCATTAACACAGTTATTAGCAAATTGCATTGCATTTTTTGCTTGGTTAGGTATTTGCCTCAGGTATAACAACCCCTTCGCAATTTTCAACATATTTTGGGCTCAATATGAAATAAAATATGACATAGCCAAATGAATAACAATAAAAAAGGGATTTAACTTACTGGGTTCCATGCACATGTAGAAGGTTGCGTAACCATTGCATACGTGGTCGAGCACCATGTTATTCTGTCTCATTTGGACGCAGTCGAATATGTTTCCGGCCATTATGTCCGGAGATCCAACGTCCCACCAACTATATATCACACTAGCCGAGCTCAGATCCTCAGTCCAAACAAAGGTTCCTTCAGTCGTTAGATCATTTGCACCAATCCAGAAGTCTCTGTCTTTGGTCAAGACATTTATATGTTCATTTTTAGGGAAAGCATTTACTTACTTTAGCATTTATCATTTTTTGTTTGTTTCATATGTTGATAGCTTGTTTGTAATTATATGCTGGATTATGTTAAGTTAAATATATATATATATATATATATATATATATATATATATATATATATATATATCCCATATATATATCCCATATTCTGCTAGCGTCCCACTTATGGGACGCTTGTAAAAAAAAATTGCTAAAATTTATTAAACACTAGTTAAAACACAAATTATGTTTCATTGTATTTGAAAATGGTTAGACTATTGAATTTGTGTGTGTTTTGTGAAAAAAAATAATTTAGAAAAATGTTATAGCGCCGGATTTGCAGGACTTGTCAAAATGGCGGAAAAAAGAAAAAATGCGCACAGGAAAATGAATATCTTCTAAAATATTAACATTTGATGTGCAAAATACATTTGAAACTTGTAGCAGTACCATATTTCTATCTGATAAAAATTAAAGAATAACAATTTTTTTACTACTTCGTTATATCAAGTGTACAACAAGCGTCCCATACGTGGGACGCTAGCAACGAATGGCCCCATATAGATTGTTACACAAACGTCACATTTATTTGGACACTAGCGAGAAACACAGATGCAAATGTTTATGTTAAATGGTTATTTATGGTGAAACAATTGTTGACTTTGTTAACTGTTGACTTTTTGGCGTTAAGTAGTATTTATAGATACTTAATTATGACCTTGAGCTATATTTTCTTATATATTATTGTATTAAAAAATTTCAAATATTGAAAAACTAACATTTTATTTTTAAGATTTCAGAATTACACTTACTGAAGTATTTAATACCATTGAATACAAACTAATGTAGTATTGCTGCAAATTTACTAGCGCTTGATATTAAAATTATGACAAACCAGAATAATAACAATGGCCACGATTTAGGTGAAATTTTTTAGTCATGGGGGTTGGTTAACTCTCTTTATATAAGAGAGCTTAATCTACATATAGCAGAAATGTGAATTAGCTGTGTACAGTTGTGATGCCCTAATAATATTCCCCTCCAAAGGTTCCTGATACCAGTTTTACTTTGTTAACTTTTTAAGCAGATTCCTGGTGTTAGATTGGGTGCTGTTCGCATAGTGAGGTGCATACATGGATGAGAGCCATGAACACTCAATACAAGCCCCCAGAGATGGATCCGTGCCCTAGCAATGAGATGCCTGATGTCCTAATGTACGCCTGTGAGGGGTGGGGTGGGGGATATCGAGGGTAACAAAAGAGAACATGGCTGGATGACATCATCTGGGACTGGACCGGATCATCTTTTGAAAATTCACTGAGGGCAGAGTTTCTTTCAGGCATCATTTCGGAGGAGGGGGGGGGGGCTCTGCCTCCAGAACAAAATGGAATTTATATACAAAACAGACCTTAACCAATGTCCACCCTTCCCCTGAAATTTAAGTCCCCACCCCTGAAAATTTCAAGTACGCCCCCAAAAAAATCAATTATTTATATTTAATTATATTACATTTTCGATGAATAATAAGAATATTTGTGATCATGTGTGTATAATTAGATGTACTAGTCACAGCTTTACTTATTTCCAACTGTTGTTCACTTTGATGGATGCTAGATTGAAAGAAAACTAGACTTTTGAACATAATTTCTGCATTTTAGACCATGGTATGGCTAACCCAATTGATCATTATCAGTATTTTTAGCTGTCCTAAACAATGTAGTCATTGGTCTAACAATACAAAATCATTATACAGCTTAAATTTAGCGTGATTAGCCATATTTTGTGATAAATTATTTTATTTTTCAATAAATGTACATGGGGCCGTTCGTTGCTAGCGTCCCATTTATGGGACGTTTTTCCCACGTTTTCTTTAACTTGCTTTCGCCTCTGTATGTTTGTTTGTTTTTCCAATCAAATCTTGCGATCGAAATTTCGTGCACTTCCCAGTTAGCTAGCGCGCTGAAATTTTCAGGGAAGCTTTGTTTCGGATGACAATAGAATATTCAACTGTTATTATTACTAAATTGATCAATGGAAACATTTTATTGATCATTTTATACCCCTATATAATTGTACAAAAAACGTGAGGAAAAAGGGACATAACCCAGTAACTGTAATTTGATGAAAAGAAGGTTCGGTACTCTCCCTCTTTTTGCTTACTGAGTAGTTGTCACAACTGGTGGCCAGTATGGGGGAGACGATATGGTCGAGTGGTTGGGCACACGATTGCTAACCCGCTCGACACGGGTTCAAATCTATGTGTTCTAGTCAGTAAAGTATTCACACAACGTGTTTTTTACGAGTTGTCTTTTTACGAGTTGTCTTCGTTTACCCAAAAAAAAAAAAAAAAAAAAAGTGAAAGATAAAATCGATAGCAAGATTTCAATGCAAACAAACAGACAAAGACTACAAAGTAGAAAATAATAATCATTAAAAAAATCTTTAAAAACCCACGTTTTCTGATTGAACTAAAAAGTAGAAAATAAATGCTATACATCACAATAATGCAAGCGATCACTCTACTATAAGCGATGAAAAACGTGGGGCGCCGTGATTTTCTTACAGTTTCTAATACTGTTGACTCTCTACAAGCTCCCTAATAAAGTCAATAGTATTATCTAATCAATAGTAATATAACTTTTACTTCGGCGCCCCACGTTTTTCATCGCTTATAGTAGAGTGATCGCTTGCATTATTGTGATGTATAGCATTTATTTTCTACTTTTTAGTTCAATCAGAAAACGTGGGTTTTTAAAACTTTTTTAATGATTATTATTTTAAAAAATCGATATTTAAAAAAGTATTGATTGTAAAAAAAAATCCATAGTCATTCCTCCATTCAGTGCCCAAAAGCTAAACCATATCAAAAAATTATAAAAATTTGAGACATTGGGATAATATGGGATATATATATATATATATATATATATATATATATATATATATATATATATATATGTATGTATATATATATATATATATATATATATATATATATATATATATATATATATATATATATATATAATATGAAAGCATCATTTTAAGGCCGTTTTTGATATCACAGCGAAGGTTAAATAGATTATTTTAAAGAAAAAGCTTAACACACCATAAATATTAAACGCTGCTCTTAGGGCCGCCAACTGTGTTAATGATGTAATCGTTGCAAGAGTCCCCCCCATGTAATGACATGCTGACTGTTAGAAAAAGAATGTTATTGTAGAATAATTAACTTGTACTTTGTTCAAATTTATATGGAGAAGACAAAAGTAACAACATAAAGCAAGTTTGAGTTCCCTAAAATTTGCTCGTGCAATTGTATTTAAAAGAAAGTGTTAGGATGACAATCACAGTTAAATCTGACTACAAAAAAATTTCGCTTGTTTTTTTTTTTTTTTTGAGAAAAAAATGTGCTGCTTTGTGACAATTTAGTTTGAATTATATTTTAGATGTCTTTCAGAAACTAGAAAAAAAAATGCAAATGCAAATTGCGGTTAATGGAAATTGCTCAAAAGCTGAAAAAAAATCAATGCATAGTATCTAAAACTTATAAAACAGCGCTCCTGAATTTAACTGAAACGATACACATTTTATCTTCTTTGCGTACTCACTGAAATTAAAAATAAGTCAAGCCATGTTTGCAATCTTGTATGAATGTATCTCTATCATTGTTAGTGTGAATACAGTCACTAAAAAATTGTTTTAGTTAGGCGGACATAATTTTAAATATAATTGTGATATCTGATGGTAGGCTTCTAACTTTTTTTTCTTCTGGTAAATAATATTTTATTTCCAGGTGAACATTATACGGTGTGCATCGTTTAAATTAAGTGGTAAATATTTCTATTCACAAGTGCCAGTGCGATTACCGGTTAACGGAATGGGAATTTTACTATATTTTTTGTTTCCTAATAACTGAGGAATTTGGTAATTTGAAAGCATATTATAAAAACAGCACATTCTAAAAACTGTTGGCCTATCCCTGCTATTGCTCTTGTCCGATTCCATTGCAGGTGGCATTTGCAATATTGACTTATATACAAAAATATACTAGAAACATTAGCGAGCGAAGTTACATTTTATCCGTTATGCTATAAACATATTCGGGACATAAATGTGTAGAGTCAGAATTTATAGTAAAAACTTAGTAATGATCATAATGGCTTATATTATGTGAGGTTAATGTAGGTAGTTATAAAACAGATTTAGCTACCTATTGTGTATGCATAGGAACGAGCTGCATTAAGGAACTTAATTTTCATAACGTTAACTTACCAAGGCACTGGTCCAAGTAGCTTCCTCTCTTACCATCAGAAAACATTTTCCATCCACTACTTTACCGCCGTTCCACAGATCTGAACCTGTAAAATTGGTTGCTGAATAAATTAAACTTTGGATTGATTACTTTTTTTTCTTTGAAAGCAATGCATCGTCTACAACATAACTAAAAACTAATGTGTATTGTAGGCAATAATGTATTGTTTTTTTTTAATATACTAGGTTTGCAGACTGCCGAAGATGCGATTGTTTTGGATAATTAGATATACTGTTGCAACTGCAAACCTTCACCCAACTCTTCCGTCAACGCCCTCTACAGCAAACAACACTAACAATCAAAAACCCCAACCACAGTCAGCCGATTAGCAGACATATATATAAAAAATTACCATACAAAATGCATGTGTTATCCTATATACACAAGACACAGATAGTACACTCTTGTATACGAGCGACCGATGCCTTTACTAAACAAAGTAGGTTTGTTTTATTTTTCTTACTAGGCATTTTGCGAAGCTTCGCTTAGGTTTACGTAAAAATTATGAACAATATCTTAACTTCTACATAAGCAGCCATGTAGTAATCGGCTTGTAAGGACTGATAAATATTTAAATTAATAAAACAATAGATCTACTTTTTCTGACATAATTACCTACTTTAATTCCCTAAAAACGTTTTGTTTATACTTAACACATAACATTTAATTTTACTTTAAGTTAAATCTGATAATTTTAATAATTAATTAATTGTTGATTGGGTGGTATGTGACAAGGTGTAGAGTAAAAGTTCAAGCAGCATTTTTTTTTATTTTATATAAACACTAGCCGTCTCGACTAGACCCTGCACTGCCCTCTGTGATAATCATATCTGAAAGGACCATAACGTGTGTTTATTAACCAGCATATACTCGGCATGGACGTTTTACAAAAGAACACATAACTCTAACCATAACTCTAACTTTGAATTTTAAACTAACCACAACCAACCAAAACACAAACACAAAAGCAAACACAAACAAAAACAAAAACAAACACTAATACAAACACAAACCAAAATACAACAATAAAGGAAAAACAAACGCAAACATAAACATAAGAAACACATAAACTCAAAAACAAAATAAATAAACCGGGAGTGATCTCCCCTAAATTTATCGAATATTCTAATATAACACTACGTGAGATGTCAACTCGTAATATAGACATGATTTTTGTTTACTTAAACTTTTAAAAATAGAAAAAAATCTAGTAGAAAAAAAAATTGCGCACCAAGCGAGCACCAAAACCAAATGTGCGTAATAGTGCGCAATATTATTAGTACTTTATAAATTTACATGCGTTTTTTGAGAAATCGGAAATAGCGTAAATTAGTACTTCCGGTCAACGGAAATTACTCAAAATTTGAAAGAAGGTATAAAATTAGATCTTTTACTTACATGTGAAATTTCATTTATCTATCTGAATTAGTAGTCAAGTTATAGGCTTTTGAAAAATTCAAAGTAGAAAAAGTACCACTCGCTCAAAAGTTGATCAGGATCTACGATTTTGATATAAAACTTATATGTGAAATTTCAGCAGCCTAGCTGTAACGGTACTCAAGTAATCGTGTTTACACACAGACGGACACACGCACACACAGACACAGACATACGGACAATATTGCAAAATTATGTTTTTCCGTATCAGTGAGGTGTAAAACGTCGAGATTTGTAAAAATCTCGATTTTTTTTTTGCACGTTTCCAAGACTTTCTCTATACTTCGTATACTCGAGAAAGTAAAAACAAACGTAAACCAAAACGGAAACAATAACGTAGGATTTGATTTATTTCAAATCAGTAGACCGTCCCTGAGTCCAACCATCTCTGATGGGTACCTAACTCACGTTAGGGAAAGTAATGGCGGCTGGGCATAGTGCTGATTACTCTATATCTTCATATGCCGAGGTCACAGAAACAAGTTAACTCTACTTCACTTGTCCCATAGACTGTCAGGTTTGAAAGGAAACTTACTATGGTAACCTTTATATCCATAGTCTATCTCACTGTTTAAATCGGGCGTATGCACCTTAGCGCTTACACGATAGCCCAAGGCTCCACATCTAACACTCCGGGGTGCCGACGGATGCACTTCACTCAATTTAGTGAACGACTCTAATACCCCCAGCTTTTCCATAAGCCGATAGATAGAATTAAACATAGAGAACATTTCGGAGCGGCCTCTTAACTGTTATTGATTAAAAATAAAAATTAATAAACTGTGCGCTAGGTGTATAACATAAAGTATTTAAAATATCCGTGTTTTACCTATTACATTGCAATATAACAATGCATGCTAATTATATAATATTTTTCCAACACCAAAACAAACTAATAAAAAATGTTCTTCACTGATGAAATGTTTTTTTTTTAAAGGAAAGTAATTGTGTTTCCATGAACTATCAAGAGAAGTAATTAGCAATAAACGAACAACCTGGAATTATTTTTATTTTTGTAAAGGACGATACATTTTCTGTTACATTGTTTATATGATCTGACGTTAGTTATATTGATACGTTTAGGAAAAGAATGTTTTTTTTTACAAAACTATCTATTTTTTTATTTTTATTTATGTATTCATAAAATAAACGCTATAAAAATATTTCACTATTGTTATCAAGCAGAGCTTTTTTAGTATATGCAATGCTTGTCACGGAACTGTCGGCTGTCCGCCACATACAGAAATTAGCTTTATTTAATCTAACGAACGATATAAATCGTTACTTTTTTGGTTTCAAAAACGAAATTTATTTAAAAAATCATTACTTTAAAAAAATTACTTATCTTACTTATAGTAAGAAAATAAAATCATTATTGTTCAGATTTTTTTTCCTAAAATTACAATGTTTAAAAAGCAAATACTGCTACTTATAACAGTCTCTTGCTGTTTACCACAAGAAAAAAACCATTTAATTTATTACTTTCTCGTATATACGAAGTATAGAGAAAGTCTTGTAATCGTGCAAAAAAAAAAAATCGAGATTTTTGCAAATCTCGACGTTTTACATCTCACTGATACGGAAAAATTTTGCAATCTTGTCCGTATGTCTGTGTGTCTGTGTGTGTGTCTGTGTGTGTGTGTGTCCGTGTGTAAACACGATAACTTGAGTACCGTTACAGCTAGGTTGATGAAATTTCATATACAAGTATTTTATCAAAATCGTAGATCCGTATCAACTTTTGAGCGATTTCGGATAACCGGAAGTGGTACTTTTTCTACTTTGAATTTTTCAAAAGCCTATAACTTGAGTACTATTTCAGATAGATAAATGAAATTTGATATGTAAGTAAAAGATCTAATTCTCTACCTTCTGTCAAATTTTGAGAATTTTTCGTTGACTGGAAGTACTTATTTACGCTACTTCCGATTTCTCAAAAAACTAATGTAAATTTTAAAAGTACTAATAATATTGCGCACTATTATGCGCTTTTTTATTCGCGTTCACTTGGTGTGCAATTAATTTGTCTACGAGATTTTATTCTATTTTTAAAACTTTAAGTATTTAAAATGGATTAAAAATCATGTCTATAGCCCGAGTTCCCATCCCCTGTTATTTTATATAAGAATATTCGAGAAAGTTTAGGGGAGATCACTCCCGGTTTATTTTTAGAACGGTGTTAATCTTGTTCTGGTTTCACCTCTACGAGGGCGTAGAATCTGACAGACAATTATCCTATATCGCCGAGTGAATTACCGAGGTCAATGCAAACAATTAGCCGGCTTTACAGAACCTAAATACCGTAACAACTTTTAAAAAATAAAATACTTAAAAAAAAACCTTAAAAAAACACGTTTTTCTTGTATACTAAAAAGTAGAAGATAAATTTTGTGCTTCCTCGAGCTGTGCAGGTTCTTGTGATGACTGTTCATACATTTGATGACAAAAAACGTGGGTACGTTCACCATCAAATTTCCCGACCCATCTGCCCGACCCACGTTTTTTGTCATCAAATGTATGAACAGTCATCACAAGAACCTGCACAGCTCGAGGAAGCACAAAATTTATTTTCTACTTTTTAGTCCACAAGAAAAACGTTGTTTTTTTTTAAGTTTTTTTTTAAAGTATTTTATTTAAAAGTTTTTTTAAGTATTTTATTTTCTCCTTTTTAGTCCGTTGCTACACATGTAAAACGTGGTTTTTAAAAAGTTTTTATATAGTTTATTTTCTACTTTATCTAATGACTTGAATTAAGTATGACTTGACTAAGTGTTTTTAAATACATACACATTTAGAGGATTTTTTAGGTACCCATCAGAGTTGGGTGGACTCAGGGACGGTCTACTGACTTAAACCCGGATTCGAACCCGAGACTAACGGGTTAGCAGTCCAACCCGGATTCGAACTCGAGACTAACGGGTTAGCAGTCCAACTCTCTACCGCTAGACCACTCCGCCACTGATAAAACCTCTTAATTTTGTTTTGATAAATCTGGATTGATAATTTTTGCTTTAGAAATCATGTCCTCAAATTAGGGTCCTTGAGCGTAATTTAATTAAGCTAATTTAGGTCTCTAATTGCTAGTTTTTATGATTGCATCTGAAATTGTTAGGCGAAAATAGCCTGCATGCCGAATTTCAGATTTCTAGAGCAATCAGAAGTGGGCTAATTTTTGATGTCAATTTTAACAACAAACCCACATACAAACAAACGCGAAGCTGAGTTAAGAAAAACGTGTTAAAAATTCGCTTCAGTTTTTCATAACAATTTATACAAGAAAATAGGTCACTTTTATCGGCCTTGCAAGGTTCCCGATCGGAACCCTGATTTTTTTTATTACCTATGGGTGTTGTCCTACAAACTCAGGAGATATCAGAAGTTTGTATATATTGCTCACATAAAGCGCTTGTCACTAGCGTTAACTTTGCTGCCGATCGGAAATTGACCCCGTGGTGTACTTGCCTGCAAAACTGTAAGCGCCTCTAACACAGTCAAGTTCCCTAACCAGCAGCTGATAACTTTTCGTTTTATACATAGATTTTCTGTGCATTTAAAGGCTCAATATTATTAGATTTTAATAATTGTTTTATTGTTCCGTTACATTTTACAACATATCTACAGAGAAGCGAACTTACCTACTGCCCCAGGAGAGTCGATGATGAAAAGCAACGAAACTGACACCACTAGTTGAGATAATTGTGAAGTCCACATCCTCGTCAATTTTAGTTTGCAATTCTGCAAATAAAACTTCACTAACGTTTGACAAGAATACAGCAGTTTTTCTAAAATTATGAGCTTAACCGTCGCAGGTTGCTGCGATCTGGAACTGCTAAAGATGACACAAAGTACTTTTAGACCTATTTATGTTCATTAAATTTACTGTGATGTTAAATATTTATTCGTTCTTAATGTTTTAAGTGTGTAAAATTGTTAAGGGGTGGGGGATGAGTTAAAGTAAAACATTAACTGTACGTTAATCACTGTTCAAAATAGTGAGTTAAAATACGAGAGACGTATTCAGGTTTTCGGGTAAGGGTGATGAGCGGCACCCCCCTCCCCCATCTTTAACCATTTTGAAATAGGCGGTAAATCATTAAGAAAAACATGAACTAGTAATGAATTAACACAATTAGTAACTATTTCTACTATTTAATGTCAGAATAAGAATACAACAATTAACGCTAACCCGCCACCAAATGGAAAACAATCAGAAAAATACTGCTATCTACAACTAGAAAGTTAAATCCCTAGACTGACGAAACTACTTGTCCCTAACAGTGAAATCTAATCTAAGTCTAGTGACATCCCGTGGCCTGCCACCAGCTTACAGAGACGCCCCGTACCGTCTACCTACTCCAACTATCGATCTCTCCACGTGTCGTCCCTAACCCTTCTTAAAATAGTCAAGTCCACCGTGCTCACCGTTAGAAACTCCGCCCACCAGGTGTTAAATCTAATTGACGGTCATCTCCGGCCAGGTATTTCCCAGACATGAATTACAGCCCAGGCTGACCGTCACAGCCTCTCTTCGATCACCTGCACTCGTCCGAGTCCTATCTCATTATACGGGTGCGTCGTTTAACCCTGCCCCACCCCCATTGTTGCGTATGCCTCTGTATCGATGGCGATCGCTCCAGTGTCAGTAGCGTTGCGGGGAGTTATCAACAGCCAGCAGTTACAGATTATTAGGATAATCAAAAAAGACTAGCACTAAGCATCCTAATAGATAAAAGACAATGTGAACACTTCTCTTTCTCTCTCTCTCTCTCACACTCTCTTTTTCTCTCTCTCTCTCTCTCTGTCCGAAAGTTTATTTTTAATCGATGAAATTAGTATGTTAAGCGATATATGTAGAACTTAAAGATACGAACTTTTGTTGAAAATAATATGTTGATGATATATAAATGTATAAACTAAAGATATGTTCAGCAATGTACGTGTACGTGTACTACGTGTACGTGTACGTGTACGGGTACGTGTACGTGTACGTGTACGTGTACGTGTACGTGTACGTGTACGTGTATATGTGTATATGTGTATATGTGTATATGTGTATATGTGTATATGTTTATATGTGTATATGTTTATATGTGTATATGTTTATATGTGTATATGTGTATATGGGTATATGTGTATATGTGTATATGTGTATATGTGTATATGTGTATATTTGTATATGTGTATATGTGTATATGTGTATATGTGTATATGGGTATATGTGTATATGTGTATGTGTGTGTATGTGTATGTGTATATGTATGTGTATGTGTATGTGTATGTGTGTGTTCGTATGCATATGTGTATATGTATGGGTATTATTATAAAGCCGTTTTTACGTTCTCGTATATACGGAAAAACAAAATTTTGCAATATTGTCCGTATGTCTGTGTGTGTGTGAGTGTCTGTCTGTCTGTCTGTGTGTAAACACGATAACTTGAGTACCGTTACAGCTAGGTTCATGAAATTTCATATATAGGTATTTTATCAAAATCGTAGATTCGTGTCATTTTTTGAGCGATTTCCGATAACCGGAAGTGGTACTTTTTGTACTTTTCATTTTTAAAAAGCCTATAACTTGAGTACTATTTCAGATAGATAAATGAAATTTTAAATGTAATTAAAAGATCTAATTCTCTTCCTTCTGTCAAATTTTTGAGTAATTTCCGTTGCCCGGAAGTACTAATTTACGCTATTTTCAATTTCTCAAGAAACGCATGTAAATTTATAATATTGCGCACTATTATGCATATTTTGTTTTGGCGTTCTCTTGGTTAGCAATTCTTTTTCTATAAGATTCTGTTCTATTTTTAAAAGTTTAAGTAATTAAAAATCATGTCTATTTTCCAAGTTATATAAGAATATTCGTGAAAGTTTCGGGGGGATCACTCCCGGTTTATTTTTTTTTTTACTATAAAGTTTAACACAGCTGCGTTGATTACTTATTGTTATTTATTATGTGACTACTTTAGGCCACGGGCAACATAGTGTTTAAAGGATTTTATGAGTTAGACTAATTCAATTGAGTTGCTGTAAAGATAATTCTCATATATTGGTATGATTGAGTTTATGTCAGTTCATATGAGCTAGTTTTTTTTTTACAAAATTTGAATTGATATTAGATTAATGTATTAATTTTTTATAGTTTTAAAATACACTTGGTTTATAATCAGGCTCTATTAATATATCTGAGTTTCAAAAATTTGGAAAGTAATTTGTGGCACTTTTAGCGGTTGGTGTTTTTGTAATATACTTTAATTATTCGATAGACTGTGCGTTATAGCTAAGGATCGGTTGGAATTTTTTGTACGATTATTTGTTACTGTAGGTTTAAGCATTAATAAAGTGTTATAAATTAAATACACATTTGGCTTATGTTAAATTGAAAAATAGGGGTCTGTTAAAGCTACTGTAAATAAAATACTTAAAAAAAGCTTTTTAAAAAACCACGTTTTTCTTGTGGACTAAAAAGTAGAAAATAACTATTTACATACATTTGATGACAAAAAACGTGGGTACGTTCACCATCAAATTTCCCGACCCATCTGCCCGACCCACGTTTTTTGTCATCAAATGTATGTAAATAGTTATTTTCTACTTTTTAGTCCACAAGAAAAACGTGGTTTTTTAAAAAGCTTTTTTTAAGTATTTTATTTTCTCCTTTTTAGTCCGTTGCTACACATGAAAAACGTGGTTTTTAAAAAGTTTTTTATATAGTTTATTTTCTACTTTATCTAATCACTTCATTAAGTATGACTTGACTAAGTGTTTTTAAATACACGGACTAAAAAAATCTTGAGCGACCGATACGCTTTAAACAGAGAAAGGGTGTAATTTACGTTGCTGGCGTGGAGATCTACTCACGAATCACGTGATCAAATCTCCCATAAACAAACAAATAAACGCGAAGCTGAGTTAAGGAAAAACGTGTTTATGTGTATTTTAGCATTCCCAGCGTACCAACCGTGTCACCGTTAACAATGTGTTACCGTGTCCGTTCTCCTTTTTAGTCCGTTGCTACACATAAAAAACGTGATTTTTTAAAAAGTTTTTTTTAAGTATTTTATTTTCTCCTTTTTAGTCCGTTGCTACACATGAAAAACGTGGTTTTTAAAAAAGTGTTTATAAATACACGGACTAAAAATCTTGAGCGACCAGGATTCGAACCTGGGTTGTCGCGGCCACAACGCGAAGTACTAACCACTATACGATCACGGCCAGCGCGCTCACATCGATTGGGGCCGAAGTAACTGTGTCAATAGGCCTCAAGTCTTGTCGGTATCTTTAGAAATCATGTCCTCAATTTTATGGTCCTTGGGGCGTAATTAAATTAAGCTAATTACGGTCACTAATTGCTAGTTTTTATGATTGCATCTGAAATTGTTAGGCGAAAGTAGCATGCATGCAGGGGCGGAACTACCATACCGCCAGACCCCGCAATGCGGGGGGCCCAGGACGTTTAGGGGCCCGGTTCCGACCAAAAAACGATGCATTTTTTTTCAAAAATTATGTTTTTCATACATCTTAAAAGTGGTTTTGTAAAAAAACAAAAAACAAACAGGTCTATTATAGCAGAGATTGTTGCGTAGAAAAATAATTTAAAATCTACAAGAAAGTTTGAAAGGTAGGTAAACATTTAAACTACTTCCATGACTTACTGCCCTTCTTTAAAATAGGGATGCCCACGAAGCTCATTTAAATAGTTTTGTACTATATACATTAAAAAGCAATTAATTCTCTGAATTGTTACTTAAATAAGACGTACTATACAACAGTATAGCTATAAAAATCAATGTTTTCAAAATTGATATTATAAAAGCCAAAAATGAAAAAAATAAACATAACGCGAGAAACCATTGACGAATCAAGCTAACGTCTTTATATATTTTTGACCAGCATTTCAGTGATACTATGGTACTTATTAATTGGTTTGGACTAAATTTTTTCTGGTTTGTTCTCTCAGAATGGTTATATATTGCAATGAAATAGACCAGGGGTCAGCAACCTGCGGCTCGCGAGCCGCATGCGGCTCTTTTGATGTCATGATGCGGCTCTTCAGCTCCATGCACAAATATTAATAATTATTTTAATTTATTTTTAAAACTCATAAAAATATTAGTCTGCAATACTTGGTAATTAAAGATTTAGATCTAATAACAATGTAAAGTTTCTAATTTTGAGCAGAGCTTGCTAAACTACTTTAATATGTTTTGTGCGAAACATGTGTATGATTTTATATGAATAAATATTATTTCATATTTAAGCTATCTATTTTAAATGTGTATATATATATATATATATATATATATATATATATATATATATATATATATATATATATATATATATATATATATATATATATATGGGGCCCTAATTTTTTTATTGCGGGGGAGCCTTTTTTTTCTAGTTCCGCCACTGCATGCATGCCAAATTTCAGGTCTCTAGAGCAATCAGAAGTGGGCTAATTTTCGATGTCAATTTTAACAACAAACATCCAAACAACCAAACAAACAAACAAACGCGAACCTGAGTTAAGAAAAACGTGTTAAAAACGTTTTAAAATGAAGTGGGGTTAAAGTTTAAAGAGGAGTTCCACTATTGGCATCATATTTTCGGAAGTGATGAAGTCAATTTTTTTGAAGACAATAACGAGTGGAATGGACGGGAAACAAGATTAAATCAGAAGGTTGACCTTAATACCCTTTTAGTTACTCCCGGTCCTTTTTCACACCCTCTGCCATACGGAGTGGTCTTATCCATTAGACACAATTGGCACTGTGCCTAAGAACTACTAACGTTTAAGTCCTACAAGTTCATCAAATAAAATAACGAAAACCTAAGGACACCATGGGCAACAATAATTGTTAACCCTTTATCTACTGACGGTACTTATAAGTACCACTTTAATTAAGTGCCTGTATTATTTTTAATTTAATACGAATTTTAAAAATTATTGATGTAATTAATAGTATTATTTCCCCTGAGTCGCAGCTAGTTGGAGGAATCGATGTTTTTTGAAAATTTCTGGTGTGGCGCCATTTTTAATGTCTTGTTGTATCGATAGATCACAATTGTTCTGTACAGTTCTCACACACGTTCTTGAATTCCCTTTGTTTTACCTTATTTTTCAAGTTTTCAGCCCCAAATATTTTTTATTGGCACCTTTAATAGTCAGGCAAACGCGTTTAGCTTCTAGTTATACAATTTAAGCAAATTGTCTCTGTATTAGATCGATGTTTGCAAGTGGACGTATAAGTACCGTCAGGGCACACGGTCATTTTTTTAGGATTTTTAGGAAATGGTAGATTTTCGATGTGGAGTGACATAAATATCATTTTGATAATAAATTATCGAAATGTACTACAAAAATTATATTTACACTTGTATAAGAAGGTTAGCATATGGTTTACCTAAGAAATATTGTAATTACATGTTGATTTTAAGTAGTAAAAGAATAACAAGAATAAAGGTAGCAGTTGCAGGCTCGTTTACTAGGTTTAGTATACTTCATTTGTATACCAAAGCCTAGTTCTACTAGTAAGATTTAATTTGTTAGTTATATTTGCTGCAATAAACTGTCTTTTCTACAATAACTAGCATTTACGTATTGTATACCTGTAGACTAGTAATATTCCATACTTCTGCATATAGCATAGACCTATATGGTAAATTTTAATCAGTAAACAGAAAACAGTAGGCCACTACGGCTATCCTAACCGCATTGAGCTCACTTCTATTGATGAAATTTGCACTGTAGTGTAGACTTGTCATAACATTCTAGTAGGCTACAATTATACTAGATTTAGTTTTACTAGTAGTTGTGTACTGAATGACTAGGCTTTTGTTAGTTTATGTGGCTCATTGCAATATCTATTGGAAGCTTCCAGCAAAAGCATGTTCAGTTCGGCAACCGTTGCTACACCAGAAAGACCACAGACAACTATGTGGGAGCATGACATGTCGGCAACTTTTGCTGTGTTTGAGGTCTAAGATGTGTTCCGATAGAAAATCCAGTAAAAATCGTAATCTAAATATACTTTTGTACGGTATTTAGGTGTGAAAATTACAAAAGATGATTGTTATAATGATTGCCATGTTACTAGTTAATACACTGTATCGTTTATTCCTGTTTTGTAAAAAAAAAAAAATTTGGAAAAAATGTCCTACATTCCTGACGGTACTTATAAGTACCAATACATGTTTGGGCCCTTAAAAATTTATGAAACAGAATTTCCTTTGCCGTATGCTTTAAATGTGCCAAAAGCAATATGATAACACATTGTTTAAGACAAAATTTCATTCAGAACATAATTCCGTAAATAAAGATAGCAAATAAGGCGCGTCTTCCGGCACCCCGGCAGTAGTCGAGTTGACGCATCAGGCTTCTCCGTGAGCACTATGGCGCCTTCATTCGATTTAAAGACATCTTGCTATAGGGACATGGTAGAAGACAACATTAGATGATCAACCCGAGTGATCCGACGCCCCTGCTGTAGTGGCTCCCGAAAGCACCCCATTTCGTCCCTGACACATAGACGGTCGCTGAAGTGTGTTCTACATCACTATAGCTGAGGATAATAAGCTTACACTCTAAGCTTTTACACAGCCATCCTGGGACATATAGGTGGTAATGGAGACAAACCCTTGCCTCGACAACTATGACAAATGAAGTGTTTTTTTGTCCTTTAAATTACTACAAAGAAAACGCGTGGGTCTCTTCATAAATATCAGTAAAGTTGTCCAATAGATACTAAAATGACCCACGCTTTTCTTTATAGCAATTTAAAAAGTAGTGTATAATTTATTTTCTACTTTTTAGTGCATTATTACATAAAAGCTTCTTATTAAAACGCTTTTCATTAAAAAAAAACATTGTTTTGCTATCACTTAGTTTGCGATTTTTTTTTCTACGAGATTTTATTCTATTTTAAACTTACATATATTTGAAATTTTATTTATCTATCTGAAATAGTACTCAAGTTATAGGCTTTTGAAAAATTGAAAGTAGAAAAAGTTCCACCTCCGCTCATCGGAAATCGCTAAAAGTTTATACTGATCTACACATTTTATAAAATACTTATATATGAAATTTCATCAACCTAGCTGTAACGGTACTCAAGTTATCGTGTTTACAGACACACAGTCACACACACACACAGACATACGGACAAGATAGCAAAACTATGTTTCCGACTCAGGGGTTGTAAGATGTCGAGATTTGCAAAAATAGCGATATATTTTTCCACGATTACTATAATTTATCTGTACTTTTTAAAATACGAAAAAGTAAAATGAAACATAAAAAACGTTTTAAAAAGTAGATTTTGTTTTTTCATGTAGGTGTTGGTAGGTCGAGTAGTTATTCGCTTGTAACTTGAGCTGAATTAAATGAAGGATTGAAAAATAATAATATAAATATTTTAAGCAGCACGACCGATATATACAATGTAAATACGACTGAGATATTTCAAAATCCTGCTCTTTAAAAGTTAAATAATTAAATAACAAACATAAAAATAAAAAAAAAATCAGAGTTTTTAAAATAACAAATAAAGTTGAAGTAAACGACTTACCCTAGCAAGATGATGTCCACGTCTACTGCCAAACACTACACCCAGACTAATGCGTGCTACACGTTTTATCCCTTCTTTCTAAACCCACTTTCATTGTATAGGTCAAAAGTATTGACCTCAAGATTATAACCCACGTGATATCTACGCCTGTTCTGCACCTGAAAAATCGTTTACATATTGACTAAATAAACTCAAGTTAGATGTTTGATTGTAGCCATTTCAATTGTTGTTTGTTGATACACAACCTAAAGCTGACGCAAGACAAAGCCTCTTACTTCAATGGGTTAAAAAAAGAATTATTGTTGTTTTACTATTAAATAATAGAGCAAGTTGTATTTTCAAAAGAAGTTACGTAATAAAAATATTTAAAATGTATTTATTTTAAATACGTATATATATATATATATATATATATA
The DNA here is from genome assembly GCF_028476545.2 of Physella acuta. NCBI lineage: Eukaryota > Metazoa > Mollusca > Gastropoda > Physidae > Physella > Physella acuta. Next base: position 1,069,059 of record NW_026731636.1, read on the forward strand.
TATATATATATATATATATATATATATATATATATATATATATACATTCATACATTTTATATGTATATATGTGTGTGTATACCGTAAATCGAGTTGCCTGGCTGCAACTTAAACACTTACACATTAACACACACACATATTATTTTAAGATAAATTATAACCCTAAAGTAACCTACTTTATTGTTATAAACAAAGATTTAAATGAAGTATGTAACGCCTGAAAATGTTCAGAAAAGGAAATTAAAATGTTATGACTGTATCCAGTGGTGTAGCGAGGTCGGGTGTCACCCGGTGCGGCACTTAATGGTGTCACCCCCCCCCCCCCCCCAAAGGCGATGCGACCCTTACCGGGGACAAACTTTCAAGTTTTTGATTTGCACCCCCCCCCCCCTCAAACTTTCGATTTGCACCCCCTCAAGTTTTTCTCTATATATATATTGCTATTTTTTGCCTTGGTGTCACCCCCCTAAATGGTGTCATCCGGTGCGGTCCGCACCCCCGCCCCCCCCCCTCGCTACGCCCCTGACTGTATCTGTTTTGGCCACGCAAATTTAAAAAAAGTTTTTAATACGCTGACGACTCTGCCAACCCGCCAGATATAAATTGGGAGAACATTTTTAAAGTTATTTACTCCGTAAAAAAGGAAAATAAACCGGGAGTGATCTCCCCTAAACTTTCTCGAATATTCTTATATAAAATAACAGGGGATGGGAACTCGGGCTATAGACATGATTTTTAATCCATTTTAAATACTTAAAGTTTTAAAAATAGAATAAAATCTCGTAGACAAATTAATTGCACACCAAGTGAACGCGAAATAAAAAAGCGCATAATAGTGCGCAATATTATTATTACTTTTAAAATTTACATTAGTTTTTTGAGAAATCGGAAGTAGCGTAAAGTACTACTTCCAGTCAACGGAAATGACTCAAAATTTAATAGAAGGTAGAGAATTAGATCTTTTACTTACGTATGAAATTTCATTTATCTATCTGAAATAGTACTCAAGTTATAGGCTTTTGAAAAATTCAAAGTAGGAAAAGTACCACTTCCGGTTATCGGAAATCGCTCAAAAGTTGATACGGATCTACGATTTTGATAAAATACTTATATATGAAATTTCATCAACCTAGCTGTAACGGTACTCAAGTTATCGTGTTTACACACGGACACACACACACACAGACACACACACAGACACACAGACATACGGACAAGATTGCAAAATTATGTTTTTCCGTATCAGTGAGATGCAAAACGTCGAGATTTGCAAAAATCTCGATTTTTTTTTTTTGCACGATTACAAGACTTTCTCTATACTTCGTATATACGAGAAAGTAAAAAAGGCCAAATTTTATTTTAAATAAACTTTATTATAATCTAACCAATTCCATTTCTAGAATATAAAAAATGTATCAAATATATATTATTAAACGCTATTTTAATAAAGAAAATAAAAATGTTTTGTATTTTAATACTTTTAAAACAAAATAAGATAAATTTGTTGTATACTCAAAATAGAAGAACTGTTATGAGTATCGTATTCAAAATTGATAATACCAATGCAAATTAAACACAAACGTAAAACTGTAGGGGCGCCAGAATATGCCATTGATTCGAATTAGTAAACGACGTAATGTTAATTCAAATTAAACTTTTTAATACAAAACCGTCAATGTTGGGTATATATTAATTTATCAGTTTAGCCTAAGTACAATAATTAAAACTTAAGGAATATTATACAATAGCGATCATATATATATATATATATATATATATACATATATATATATATATATATATATATATATATATATATATATATATATATATATATATATATGTATACATGTATACATGGACCCCTGTGTAAAAAATATATTGACAATGTTACATATTCAAATCTATTTATGAATCAGTATATCTTTATAATTGTATATGTATAATTAGAACGGTCATCTAAAAACTAACGCTATGTTCATTTTGAGTTGGTTATTTCCCTTGCCCCCCCCCCCCCCCCCCCCACCTTACCACCTGAAGAGGACAGGCCATCTTAATTGTTGCATTAATGTCACACCAAGGTATACGCTGGGTAAGATAATATATTTAAAGTGACCGGATAGTGGTGGCTGAAGTTGACTCCCCCCCCCTCCTTAGTATTCTTCCAGACTTTTTTTCTGGGCGGGGCACTTGAAATTTTCAGAGAGCGAAAATATTTCCGAGGGGCGGACAGTAGTAAAAGTATATGTATTCTATATAAAATTCTATTTCGTTTAGGGGAGAGAGGAGGCAGGCTCTTTTGGAAAACGCGTAATGTGGTGCCAAAATACCATGCCGCCACAATTAATAGCTTTTGAAACAGGTAAAACTCTGTGAATATTGTTTTTGCAACTACCAGAAAAGAGGTGTGAGCAATACAGTTTAAAATGATCTTTAAACAACATAAAAAGCAGTAGCTAATTAAATAAACCGGGAGTGATCTGCTCTAAACTTTCTCGAATATTCTGGTATAACAATATGGGGGATGATAACTCGGGATATAGACATAAATTTTAATCCATTTTTAATTACTCAAAGGTTTTAAAACAGAATAGAATCTCGTAGAAAAATGAATTGCACACCAAATGAACGCAAAACAATATGTGTATAATAATGCGTAATATTATTAAAACTTTTGGTGAACGGAAGGTACTAAAAATTTGACAGAAGGCAGAGAATTAGATCTTTTACTCACGTGTAAAATTTCCTTTATCTATCTAAAATAGTTCCCAAGTAATAATCTTTTGATAAAAAATGAAAGTTGAAAGTTCAACTTCCGGTTATCGGAAATTGCTAAAAAATTGATGCGGATCTACGACTTTGATGTAATACTTATAGAACTATACGAAATTTCATCAACCTAGCTGTAATGGTACTCACATTATCGTGTTTACAGACACACACACGCACACATACACCCAAACAGAGACATACGGATAGAATTACAAAGCCCATTTTTTCAGACTCGATTACGCATAGAACAACAAAATTTTGATAAATTTTAATTTATAATATTAAAAAAATCCTCTATATTCAGGATAAGAACAAGGCCTGAGGTGTAAAACGATGAAAACTGTCAAAATTTTAAGTATTTCAATTAATTTGTGTGCACGATTACAATACTTTCTCTATACTCTGTATACGAGAAATTAAAATTGTATGTACACAACATACCAGCTGACGCAGAACAAAATATTTTACTTCAAACGCTCCACCGACAGATTATCGCTATAATATTACCGATTAATGATGTTTTATATCATATCAAAAGAAATTTCAAACTCAAATTATTGTAATACATTTTTAAATTGTAACGATTTTGTTTTCGATATAAACTTCATTAAATAAGTTTCTGTTTGCAACATATATATGCGCACATACACACCACTGCCTTGGCGAAGGTTGGGGGGTTAATGGGCTTTTTAACCCCACACCCCCACCCCCTTTACGGTTTTCTGTGTAAAATAAACATTGTATCGTCATAATACCACTGGCAGCCTACTATTTGACTCTATTTCTACATTTGTATATATAATAATTAATTATGTATTTTTAAGTCATCTAAAAACTACCACTATATTCACTCTGAGTTGATACCCCCCCCCCCCTTCAGCTAACCAGCAGAACCAGTGGCGGAATCGGAAAAAAATGCCCCGCAGAAATCGTTTCAGGCCCTTAATTAATACTAAATCAATAAAAAAATGTTTACTACGCCAAAACCACTTTTTTTGTTATTAGTCAAGCAAATCCACTGAAACTTCATCCATATAATATATGCTCAATAAGATTTTTAAAAAGGGTTAGAAAAAATAAAAATATTTTTGGTTGCCATGGTTACGTCCGCCACATTGGATTTTTGTTTATCATTTTCAAAATGCTAAGGCTCAGCAACCACTAGAGGTAAACACACAGAAATGCAAGCATTATGTAGAATATTGCTAGGCTGAAACTTCCTATCAAGTACGGTTTAAGAAAACGGCTTAAAAATTTATTTTTAATTTTTAAATACTAGACTGTTAAAAAAGCTGAAATTTGCTCAAATTCAACATATTTTAGTCCATAAAATCTAACGTAATAAAAATCTTTAAAAAAATGCTTTATAGAAGTTGTTTAAATATGTTAGAAGAATAATCAGGCTAAGTTTCATTATAATACATGCAGAACTAAAAGAGGAGTAGTGATGTGAAAAGTGAATTTTGACGTTTTCAGAAAAACGCAAAAAAACCAAAGAAAAATTAAAAATTTCATTCCTAACCTAACAAAAACTAACAAAATTTTGTTTAATTTATGCAGGTTTATTTAATACATAAAAATGCAATGAAGTATTAAACTTGCAAGTACATTTTAAATAATAAAGTAAAAAAATTGTCATACACAGATAATGCGTCAAATATGTAAAGGTGAAAATCATTTTTATATTCTTAAAATAAGCTGAACCACACCTAACAGTTCTATATTGTTAAGCATATTCACATTTCATTTTGGCAAATGCTACTTTTTCCTGCCATCTAGCATTTTCTATTTCCAGATTAGTGGTCCGGCAAAATATTTTAACGCTTTTTTAAAAATCCTTGCTACCACTATAACTATAATAATTGATTTGTTCATCTCTTCAGCGCCCTTTATCTTTTCCTGTGAATACTTGTGCACTGACCAAAATAACTGCTCTTCTTTCCATTTAATTGTTTGTTTTTATATTGCTTGGATTTCTCTTGGCAAAGGTCAATTCTATAATGGAAAGTAGAACATAAGTTATTTTAGTGGACAAAAAACCCACACTTTACCACAAACAAATTTTGCATTGACTATGTACTGAATCCTAAAATAAGTTGCAAAATCATTGTAAGGTATAAGCTTTAAATATATTCTACAAACGTTTTGAGTCCAGAACAAGATTTTGAAAAGCGGTTTGCAGTCACTCGGATACATGATTCAGTCATTCTCCTATTTGCAGTATTTAAATTTTGCCATATTCTTTCACTGAGTTCACTACCTCTTCAATTATTTTCTCCAGATATTGTTATGATAAACAAAAGTATGTGTAGGAAAAGTCACCTTGAACAGAGGACAACTTGCAGGGTTTTAACACACACTGTAGGCCTAAATCATAGGGGAAATGAATCAGGGGCGGAACTACAGTGCCGCCAGACCCCGCAATGCGGGGCGACGCTCGACGTTTAGGGGCCCAATTCCGACCAAAAAAAAAAACAATGTATTTTCTTTTCATAAATAATACTTTCGCGCACCTTGATAGTGGTTTTGTAAAAAGCAAACATGTCTACTAAAGACATGTTCTACAGTTACTAACACACACTGTTGCGTAGAAAAATATAAAATCTACAAGAGCTGTAGTTTGAAAGATAGGCAAACGTTCCAACTACTTCCATGACTTACTGCCCTTCCTTAAAATAGGGGTGCCCATAAAGCTCATTTAAATTGTTTTGTACTATGTAAGTTAAAAAGCAATGTCTTCTCTTAATTATTATCTAAATAAGGCATACTAAAGAATCCTAAAGCTATAAAAATGAATGTTTTAAAAAATAATAATAAAAATACAAAAAATCATAACAATAAACATAACGCGAGAAACCATTGCACAAATCAAGCTTACGTGTTTATATAAATTTGACCAGCTTTGCAACAACAAACATTTGTCAATTTGCGGTAAACATGAAAATGTAATAAAAACACTTTAAAAAAAAAATAAAAAATTAATAAAAACACTTGTAAAACAGGGATTATTGCGGGCCCGACATTAGTTCGGACGTATTGTTGTCTGGTTCGTTATCTCAGAGTGGTTATACATTGCAATGAAATAGATTAAAATACTCATGTAATAGACAATTTAAAATTTAGAGAAGCACGCTACCTATATATATATATATATATATATATATATATATATATATTTATATATATACACATATAGGGGGGCCCAAAAAAAAATTTTGCGGGGGAGCCTTGTTTTTCTAGTTCCGCCACTGAAATGAATTAAGTAATAAAATATACAATATAAAAAGAAAATGTAATCATAAAACTATAATGATATATTGTATGAATATAAGATTAGGAGAATCACTGAGTAGAATCTGATTCATTAGTTTGAGGAGATAAAAATCTTTTGAACTAGTATCTGAACCACTAACTAATGAGTCTAATAACAAACAGGTCTTCAAACCTAAATACGATGTTCAAACAAAAAAATATGTAGGCCTACTAACTAATCTTAAAATTCAAATAGTTTAATGGATATTGAAATACTCACTGCTTGATGTGCATTTATTCCCTGTAAACAAAATGAAGGCTGTAGTTGTCATACTCTGCGGTAGAACATCACAAACATGAGTCTAGTTTCTTCCTTATTATGCATTAGGACACTTGAAACATGTGCAGGCCAACTTCACCCATGGATTACATAAGCTATTACCGGAAACTTTCTATCTGATAAGTCTGTTTTGGGTTCGATCACAGAGTGAGAAAGTATTTCTTGCTGTGTTGTGTGTAATAACTACTATACAAGTAACACACTGCTTACTCTAGTCGTGCGCGGTAGGCTTGTAGTAGACTAAATCTAGTAGCAGTGAATGAACAGAGAATGGTGGCTGGAATTAAATCGCGATACTTGTAAACAGTTTCTAGAGTGATACTGTAGTCCTTTTAATATTATAAAACCGACAAAAACATTGAAACAATGAGGTTTGTCTCAAAGTAGGTAAACAGCTGATTTAAAATCCACAACAATAACCAGTTCATCACTAGGCACGCCGGAAGCGATAAAGTAGGTAGCGAATCCAAAATTGTAACACTGATAATGCCGAGTCCGCCAGCCAATAGAATTTTACCTTGCTTCCGGGGTAGGGCCGAGTAGGAAAATTTCGTATATGTAGGTCAAAATCTTTAAAAAGTGTTTTTCATTTAAACTTTCGAAATTAAAAGGAATATTTCATTGGTTGACAAATTTACCATGTCGTTATAGACAATAAAATGAGCTATCCGGTGATACTAAACACGGGGCAGCTGTTTTTAGTTTTCTGTTTGTTTTATAGTAGTAAACTTTGGCAATTTTCGCCGTGTTTTTGAAAAATTAGACAAAACATGCATATACATGCCTCACAAAAAAAATAATTTAAAATAAAAATAAGCATTTTCCAACAATATGTTATGTGGTTTTATATTCAGAAATGGATATACTTTAATAATTAGGTCAAAACTGAAATTCGACATCTAACACCCAATAACATTTAGAATAGAAACCAATTGTATTAACGCCGGTTGTTTTTTTTTAAGAAGTGACGTGACTAGTTTTACGATTCTTACGATTATCTAAACTTTAACATGAGGGACCAGATATTTTACTATATTGCATTACATGCTGCCTGTATCCACTGTATAAATATCCCCATCTGATCAGTAAAATAGCATACGGTTGGAGCGGGCGGGTAGAAGGCGATACACTTTGGCCAAAAGTGTAAGAGCTAAGAAAAATATAACACAGCTTTCTATATTAAAATATTACCTAATAAAATTGTTTTCTAGAAAAGTAGAATATTGTTCAGAATAAATCATTTTTCATTGCTTGTTTCATAACAAGTCCCAATACTGCATTTTTCATATAGTTAAGGCCAAGAAACCTACTAAACGAGGTAAAAAAGGAAAACACGATGACTGCAATTGCTTTGTTACTTTACTCAACCTAACTGATAATTTAAAACTCTAATACACTATTCTTTTTGGAGGTACCGAACTTCACTAGTTTCATATGCGCATTCGCAGAACCCTTCTTAATAGTTCTATCTTCCGCACAGCCAAAATCCGATCTTGAATCATAGGAGTCGGGGTTGTGTCTTGACCTCCGCCGAGTCGCTGAAATTAACTCATCAAACATTTTGGGTTCTATCGGACCCTGGTTAAGAACCACTGCTCTAAACTATTTTGATTTTCTTTTTTTTTTCCTTTCGGCTTCCTAAGTGCATAAGAGTAGGCAATAATTCGCCAACTCACTTGATTTGTTTAAGATCGATTCCTGTTAATACAGCCTCCGCATCTCTGTTTTAAACGATTTCCTTAAATATAAGGTAAAGTCAGGAGAGAAAAAACTTAGGCATAGCAGAATGTACCATTTGTTATGGTCATTATTTTGTTGAAATTTAAATGTAGACATTTTAAACGGTGTGTCATTTGACACGACGTACTATAACGTTGTTGTTTTTTAAAACTTAAAGTTTATAATCTAAAGCAAATTTTTACTCAGGTGATCAAAAATTAAGATGACAATGCAAGATATAGAAAAACAAAATACATTGAGTGGTAAAAATTTAAAAAAATGTAATTAGACGTAATGTATTGTGTACAAGTAAACCTTCTTAGATTAAAGAAGTTCAAGTAAACAAGAAGTTTGATGAAAACTGTAATTCTAAAACGAACATGGGAAGGTAATCTGCTGCAAGATTAAGATATATATTCGTCTTCCTTCTAGGTTCATTGACTTTTTTGGTTGAGGTTAAACATCACCATGTTTTCAAATATCGCGATGCAAACCACGTTCTCTCCCCTCTTACTTAGTAATCCCCTCCTCTACCCATTGTTTACAACACGCTTACAAAGACAAAATGTCCCACCCCTCTACTTGAGACATAAAATACAAAAGTGTATTGTGCCTGTCGTCACAGAAAACACAAAGGGTGGCGTCTAATGTTGTTAACCATTGGGTTCCTAAATTATTTTTAAACTTGTTAAAGAAAATGAATGTTTAGTTAAGGATTCTGACGAGAGTTTTTTTTTCACAAGGAACCTTACTCGTGGCTGTAAACAAGGCTGTTCTAATTTTAGAACAGTTGTCTTTCCTCTCGTTTCTTCATTAGGGAAGACACGTGACACGTCGTTTAAAATGTAAACAAGCGTGCACGGAGTGCACTTAAAATAAACTCCGCTGCGAAAATGACAACGGCATGGTGACACTTTTTGGAAAACACGCTTTTGTGTAAATAAAATAAGGGGCGCTTTTGTTGTCACCATGATAATGTGTACCTATGAGATCTCTCCACCTTTACCGACCTAGTATGAATTGTGTGTATGTGTGTGTGTATGTGTGTGTGTACGTGTATCTCAAAAAAGCGTATCATGTCAACCCCTGGGCAACAAGTCATAGTCAAAAAGGCCTAATTCATTACAGATCTATGGAAACCCCTCTTTACATGTACTTACGTTAGGGAAAGTAAACTCGGCTGAATCAAAAAATATATTTAAATATAAAGAGGTATAGAACCTTAAAGTTAACAGATGATGAAAAATAAAATAAAAAATTAAATTTAAAATCCACCTCCTCACCCACCTCACTCAGGTGGTGGAGTCTTTTACTATATATCCTTTACTCCTACTCCTGTTCCCCCTTCACCCACCTTCTCCCCCTTTACCCACCTGTTCACCCTTCACCCACTTGCTTATCGCTCTCACCCATGTTACTATAATCGAATATGTATTGAACACTTGTTAAGTTTATCTGTCTCAGGGTGGCCAGTTGGTACTCAGATCAAAAGAAAATCGGAACGGTCATAAAAACTTAATTACTTTTCCAGACTTGTAAAAGCATGTCTACCTCGCATACCTCACGTACCAACGCACCAAGTCGCCCTGTCGCCCATTAAAAAACACGAACCTACCGAGACTTCGTTTCGTCTCAAAACCTGATTTAACGGTGGTTGGAAGAAAATTCCAACCCTTAAATATATTTTGTTTTCGCTGACCCTCACTATAAGCGAATAGTTACATCCATTAATCTTTCATACATATCAAGGGACGGTTCGTAGGACATGTGGAAACAATAATTTTAATATGATCAATATATGACCAGTCGTACGATATGTGAACATAGTTAATGGACAGAGGTAGTCTAATGAAAAAAGCCCGGGAGCCGCTGCTAAGTTCGGCAACAGCTGTTGCGTGTTGGCTAATGCTTCACTGAGAAACACTTAATGGATTACATTAACCACCATACTCCCCTATGCTGTTCGCTTCAGTGAACCCGCCATAAATCAACCGCGGGTGTCGATAATTGATGTTGAGAGAAAGAATTTTCTATTTTTGTATACGTTAGCGTTACTAGATTATTTTACACAACAACATACAAAGAAAAAAAATTCATAAAAGACAACAAATAAACAACAAATAAACATCAATTAATTAAACTTTAAAAATCAAATTTAAAAATTTAAAAATTTAAAAATTTAAAAATTTAAAAATTTAAAAAATTAAAATCAAACTAGTTTAAAAAATCAAACTAATTGAAAAATCAAATTTAAATTAAAAAATAATAATTAAACTAATTAAAAATAAACAAACAAAATATAAATAAAGTAATTAAAATCAAACTAATTAAAATCAAACAAATAATCAAATTACGTAACTAGTTAATAAAAATTACAAAACAATATAAATAAAAAATTTAAAATTTAAAAATTTAAAAAATTAAAATCAAACTAAAATCAATTAAAATTTTTAAAAAAATTAAAAAGAAAATAAATAAGCAAATTACGTAATTAGTTAATGAAAATTATTTAAAATAAAAAAAATAAATTCAATCTAATTAAAAAAACTCATTAAAATCTCATTAAAAAATTACGTAACTAGGTCACCGAAGGTGATTACGTCACAAGGTCACCGATGGTGATTACGTAACAAGGTCACCGGTTGTGACCTACTGACCTACTCCCCCACCACCTCCCCAAGGAGTATTTTACTGTATCCCGTTGTACCAGGCTGCGCCACCCTCCACATCCTGCTCCCCCAGGTGGGGGAGTATTTTACTATATCTCATTGTACCAGGCGGCGGCGGCGCATCCCCCAGGTGGGGGAGTATTTTACTATATTTCGATGTACCTCCGCATCCCCCAGTGAGTTTTTTTAATATATCTCATTGTCCCTGCGGCTCACCCACCAGCGCCAGGTGGGGGAGTATTTTACTATATGTCATTGCCCCTGCGGGTCCCACTGGTGGGAGGAGTATTTTCCAATATATATCCTTTGCGCATCCGCATCCGCATCCGCATCCGCCATGATAACCAAAAGTGACCTAATATACTACTTTTACCGCAACATTAAACTAACATTGTCTATATACACCCAACATGCATTTAACATGTACACATATGAACATAATAGTCTTACAACATTATTTACAAATGTACACGATATATATTCAATGTGTATTCAAAAAATTCCCAACATACACACATCAGATAAACGTTCACTAAGCGAGAACACATCGCACACTTTTACGTCACATACACGAATACAAACAAAGACAGAACGATTCTTTCTAAGTCATATCTGAAGAAACTTTACAATATTGATATCACATTAGGTAACCCAAAGTTATTACTTTATATAATAAATAATATATTTTAAGACATAATAATGTCTTTTCAACTATATTGATAATGTGTGAATAATGAGATAGCGTTATTCATAATCGAACCTGGATTAGATGGAGTAGATGTCATATATTTCTGTGACATCTGTATTTCAAAGAGAAATGTGATCATTCCGAATCTGTCAATACATTCACTTATGCCAGAAAGGATACCCATCACGACACAGGGACTTTATTCGAATTCAACCATTAGATCCAAAAGAAAAACAGAAACGCAAACGGAAACGGAAACAAGCACACACACACACATTTGCAAACAGAAACAAAAATGCAAGCAATAATCCAATAACAAATACAAACACAAAGGCAAAGGCAAACACCAACTCAAAAATAAACATAAACCTTGACTGTTACGGGTTATATGTAGGTTAGATTAGATTAGGTTAGAATAGCTTAGAACATAAGGTATATTGCGTGTATGAGTTGAGCTAACCTAGTGTGTAGTTGACCCCGGAGTGTTTATGTATTGTTATTCTAAGGTCGAATGCGAGTATACAAGCTGAACTTTGATCGTAACATCTGGTACGTTAGCGTAATTTTATAGCTGTATGACAGGGTATAAACTAACATCGACTGTGAGTTAAAAATAGTGTATGATAGATTTAGATAAGTGAGGATAAGTCTGTAACTAGAGTGTCCAACGGGTAGACTCAAAATTGTTGTGGGTATAGTAACATTTTAGATTTGGTACAAAGCAATCGAGTGCAAAATTATGAAGCACATGTGTGCCTGGGTGAATGCATGAGTAGTATATTAGGTAACATTTTAGTAGTATTTGGAGAAGGAGAGGTTGGAGCTGGAGCTGGTGGCGGACACGTGACCTCATCAGTTCTTTGTGGCCAGCTGTCTCATCACATCGATTATTAAATTTGCGACCATGGTTGAGTTGATGGATGCTTTACACCACTTGTTAGTTACATTAATTGGAGTCAAAAAATTTCAACCATTTGTACTACGTATAGTTTATTAGAAATTTTTATTTTTATTTTTAATACTTGCTTGTTGGTTTCATGCACGTTTATTTATTTACATAGGAGAGACTATTTTATAATCACTAAGTTTTAAGTTTTAAATTTTCCTAGTGATAACATTCTACAGCTTATTGATACGCACATCCCACCTACACACACACAACACACTCACACACACAAATTAATATTTAAATTACGAGAAACACAGCTGATGGGAGTTAACTATTGTTGTCGAGATGGAAGTTATTTTATAGAGTTATCTACCGTCGCTATGAGAAGAAACGAGCAGGTAGTCCGATAAAAGATTGATCTTTTTTATTGGATCAATACGATTAATTCAGACTTTTATATCAAATGTGTTGAATTGAGGAAATGAATGTTACTAGACTAAAGACTGTAATCTTGCCAGTGTTAAATACTATCTTAAAGCTTTATTCTTTTTTAATAATTTTTTTCTAGACGTGTCGAAAAAAATATTTTAATACTTAAAATAAATGACCAAACTAAACAGTAACAAATTTCTTCCATAAGGAACCATTTTTTTTATTTGTGCCGATTTAAGAAAAACAATACATAAAAGTCAAGCTTTATAATAAAATACACACTTACACTTACACACACAACACACATACACCTGAAACTAATATCAAATGAAATCACAACAAAAGTCTTCTTAAATTATATTAATTTATTTTACGTTTTCCCAAATCATCAGAGGCTTTTAAAATATCATGCTGTAAACTTAACAATCGTTTAAAACATACTCGAGTCATAGTAATACCAGAATTAGTAGGAAATTTAAAATCGGCGCCATTTAAAAGAGCTCTAAAATTTAAAGTGTTTTTGTTCATGAATTGACTGACAATCTCCAATTTAAAAAAAAATCTGTTTCGTGAATCTTTGATCTATAATAATAAATTTGATCTTAAAGCATATTTCAATAAGAGAAAAAACGGACAGGATTAAAATAATCTTCGGTTTCATTAAGCTTTAATCTAAAGACTTTACCATATCTTTACCACTTGTTACAACAAGAGGAAGGAAAAACCCCATTTAAAATGTTGTTAGCAGAAAATTGTACCGCTTTCCTCCCTTGGTGTGTGACATAGACACAGACGCAGACACAGACACAGAAAAAGTCTAAATAATGAAAAAAACTCTTCCTAAATGGAAAAACAAAATGTGTTGTTTTGCTATACATAGCGTTTAACTGTTACGATTGCTCTTATATATTATGTAACATTACTTAAATAGACACAGTTCTTTGAGATAGCTCTAGTACTTTATTATTATATACACGAGGGGTCTCTGACTCAATTTTTCATCAACTGCCTATTAGATACACATTAACTACACACCACACAGTACACATTCAACAATAATAAGACGTAAACATGATATACATAAAACAAGGGGTGTATCAATCAATAATAAATCATAATGAAGCTTATTCTTTATCTTAAAAATTAAAACTTTTCTAATAATTAAGGAGAAAGTTTCCCTTTCAAACATGACGGTCTATGGGGCAAGTGAAGTAGAGTTCACTTGTTTCTGTGACCTCGGCATATGAAGAGATAGTGTGGTCAGCACTATGCCCAGCCGCCTTTACTCTCCCTAACGTGAGTTAGGTACCCATCAGAGTTGGGTAGACTGATTGGCGGTCTACTGACTTGAACCTGGATTCGAACTCGAGACTAACGGGTTAGCAGTCCAGCTCTTTACCGCGAGACCACTTTTCTTATAATGCTTTAGGTGATTTCGATTTCTTTTTTTAATGGAGGTATTTCTTTAAAATGAAATAGTAATAAAAATGTTGATATATCCTTACAAAAATATATCTTAAATTTGATAACATCATAGTCACATTTGTAAAAATTAAATCCGTTTGGGGACCATTGATTACATCCATTTTTTTATTATTGTATCAAGTATAAGCCGTTGAAAAGCCGTTTAAATTATTTTATCAATTCATATATTTTAAAAAAACTGCCCTCCTCCTCTCATTGAAGTATAACCGAATCGGCCAGGGAGAGTAAAACAATAAAAGTCAGAATAATTGTTCTCCATGATAAAAATACACAATATTGATGTATGGTATAAAGCCTAGTGTTGTATTCATATTAAATAATATAACATCCCCACTCTCCACAACACACTGACTCTACTAATCCGAATTAAAAATAAAAGTGTTGGCTAAATTACTACTATATTATTAGTAATTATTTCTTTGACTACATCTAGCTTTAATGAAAACGGAAAATATTTTGTACTTATCACACAAATGTAATAAAATTCAATTTTTGGTTAAAGAATTAGCTTTCTGGCAACAAATATTTGGAATAATTTGGAACCAGCTTTTCATGTCTATATAGAGTGTCATGAATTAATACTGTTGAACAACTAAAGAACATGATAACGCGCGTTTAATAGTGCGGAAAGAGAATTAAAAGCATGCCTACTAATTTCAGAAAATCTTAATTAATTCATAAACATTTATCAAAGCATTCAATCAAGTCAAATAGATGTCAGATTGCATTGTCTTTAGGATTTGATCCACGTACCAACTTTGAAACGAAACTGTTAGGTAGAAGTGCCTAAAATTTCGCTTTCCCATTTCGATCTAGACTGACAGGAGGAATAAAGACAGAAAGACATGATTAAGACAGACAGGGGAAGCAAGTGATATAAAAGCTTGTAAAAATCTCGATTTCGATTTATTGGCGCGATTATAATACTTTTTTTTACGCTTTGCATTGAAGTAAGTGAAAAATATATAGGTTTTAAATGCGGAATAACGAGTAGGGTCACACGGAGAAATTGGGTGTTGTGGGCGCATCACACATGGTGACATCTAAGTGATTTTTAGTGAAACTAAATCATAACTATTCGAAATATGTATTTCCAGTTTAATTATTAAGTACCAAGAGTTGAAGTTTCAGAGTTACAAATCGCGATGGAGTATTAGAGGAGTGGCAGGATGAGAAATTATTTGCATAGAAAACAAACACTTGAGCTGGATCAAAAAATAATTGAATAAAGTTATAAACATATCGTTAATAAAATTTCCGCTCAGTTTTGCGCCAAATTGAAGTAGGTATTAGGGGTGACACCAAACATAAACGCGAAAGTTTAAAATGACCTTTCTACTTAGTAAATAAAATGTTGGTTGTGTTTTCCCGCAGCCATCATTAACAAGGCAACAGCTTACGAAAGTAGGTCAAGCCTAATAGTCCATTACACCATTCTATGGATGAGCTTAGTGCATATAGTGTACACAACTTTTTGTCATAGAGGAGCGTCGACTCAATATACAACCAGTGTTTCTTCCAAACTTTCTCCGGGGAGGGGGGGAGGGTACTTGAAATTTTCGGGGGGGGGGGGGGGAGAGCGGTAGACTTTTTTTGTGGGGATGGGGGTGGATACTGTTAAAAGTATATATTTTCAACATAAATTTCATTTCGTTCATCAACTTAGCTGTAACGGTACAAAAATTATCTTGTTTACAGACACACACTCGCTCACATACACCCACACAGAAACATTCGGACAGAATTACAAAGCTCTTCTTCTTCTTCGTTCTTAATTATTAGTGTTGAAGGGGATCGAGATTTATCTGCCAGTGGGTTTGAACTCGAGACTTTTGCTCGAATTTATCAACCATGAGCTTTTTGCCGACTCGACCACGCCTCCAACACAATTAAGCGTTAAGTGTCAAATGGTTATGCGCCTTTGAGGCCATTGACTCCGATTTCAGCCTGCTTTTCTTTTTGGATTTGCTTCCATAGCCTTTGTCCAACCAAGAACAAACTACAAGGCAGCAGTTCTTTAATTTTGGAGTTGTCTCCTAGAAGAGTGGCTGTCCCCAGCTAACGAGCCTCATCTGCCCGAGGGTTCGAACTCGAGACTTTTCGGTTTAGCAACCATGAGCTATACCGACTCGACCACGCCGATCCCTATTACAAAGCTCAATTTTTCAGACTTGATTACGCTTAAAAAAACAAATTTTGATAAATTTTAATTTATAATTTTCGCCCGATTAAAATAAGTCCTCTATACTCAGAATAAGATGAAGGACTGAGATGTAAAACGATGAAAACTGATAAAATTTCAATTAATTTTTGTGCACGATTACAATACTTTCTCTATACTCTATTCGAGAAATTAAAATTGTATTTATACAACATACCAGCTGACGAAGAACAAAGTCTTTTACTTCAAACGCTCCACTAACAGATTATCGCTATTATATTACCGATTAATGATGTTTTCTATCGTATCAAAAGAAATTTCAAAATCAAAACATTGTATACAATCTTAAATAGTAACGATTTTGTTTTCGATATAAACGTCATCAAATAAGTTTTTGTTTGCAACATTTTTATGCGCACATACACACAACTGTGTTGGCAGGGGTGGGGGTTGGGGAGTTAAGGGGCTTTTAACCCTACACACCTTTTACGGTTCTCTGTGTTAAAAAAAACTTTGTATCGTCATAATACCACTGGCAGGGGCGTAGCGAGGGGGGTGGGGCGGGGGTTCGGATCGCACCGGGTGACACCATATAGGTGGGGGGGGGATGACACCAAGGCAAAAAATAGTAAAATATATAGAGAAAAACTTGAGGGGGGGTGCAAATCGAAAAAAACTTGAGGTGAGGGGGGTGCAAATCGAAAGTTTCAGGGGGGTGGGGTGCAAATCGAAAACTTGTGGGGGTGCAAGTCGAAAGTTTGAGGGGGGGAGGGGTGCAAATCGAGAACTTGAAAGTTTGTCCCCAGGAAGGGTCGCTACGCCTCTGGGGGGCACACCACTACCCCACTAACCACTGGTACTATTTGACAATATATAGTTATGTATTTTTTAAGTCATCTAAAAACTACCACTATGTTCACTCTTAGTAGCTCCCCCCCCCCCCACCTAACCTCCAGAACCCGTGGCGGAATCAGAAAAAATGCCCTCAGAAATCATTTCTGGCCCTTAATTAATACTAAATCAATAAAAATAATGTTTAATTATTTCATTTAATATGAATAATCTTTTCTAAATAATATAAAAAATAGTCTTATCTTCCTTGTTTTGTCAATTAGATTCATCAAAACTATATGTCAATTAATATCTTTTGACTAATGCTGATTAGAGCAATGCACTTTGTTTTTTAAAATAATGTTACCGGCGATAGAGTGTGTTTGCTGATAGGAGAAAGAGAACTCGGCAATGGCAATGGTATAAAAAAAAAATCAAATACTATTATAAATAAACTGCTTTTTATATAAATCAATTTGGCGACAATTTTCAAGACCAATATTTGGTCCCAGACACCTGCCCCATTACCGCCATAGCATGTTTTTCTCTCCAACACAAGTATACGTGTCAACTGGTTATGCGCCATAGAGGCCGACGACTCCGATTTCAGCATCCTTTTTCTTTCTCTTTGGACTTGCTTCCTTCGCCTTTGTACAACCAAGAACAAACTATAAGGCAGCACTTGTTTTATTTTGGAGTTGTCTCTCCTGGAAGAGTAGCTGTCCCCAGCTATCGAGCTTTATCTGTCCGAGGGTTTGAAGTCGAAACTTGTCGATTCAGCAAAAATTGGCTGTACCGACTCGTCGTAGGATGGAGTCGGCCATGTGTGTGGTTTTAGTTGACCGTCCATACCGACCCCTTTTCGCCTACTAGAATCGCAAGGTTTACGCTGAATTCTACATATTTTCTAATCATTCTACATATTTCTATAATATTTTCAGGCATTATGGGGAATCATACTGGCTTTTGATTTACGTAAAAAAAGAAAATTGATTTTTTTGTTAGTGAGACGGTTTGCGACCGAGACCATCTCAAATTTTGCTTGCATTCAAAGAAAAATATTTCTCATTCAGCTGCTAGTATTTCAAAAATATTCATGTCGATGTACTAAAATGTTAAGGTACTACTGGATCAACTATTGATTAAAAAAAATAAAAGTCAATTTTGGTTTGACACCGTTCATCCGTGTACCATGAAACTTTGGGAAGATGATTAGATCACTCAATGGTAGGGTTCTGCAAAAAAAAAAATATTTTTAATATTGCAAGGGCGGCGCCCCAGGGGAGAGCGATTTTTTTCTCTATACACGGTATATAAAAAATAAAACTCGGATGCGGTTCATCCGAGTGCCATGAAACTTTAAGGAGTAGATGAGAATACTCCTGAGAATATTTCTGCGAAAAAGAAAACTAAAGTTTCTTATGGGTGGCGCCATGTAGGGTACAATTTTCGTCAATACACGGTTTGGCGCCCAAAGTTTTAGAGCGACTATGTTGGCACTTGACATCCGTTAATCGAGCGTCCTGCATAGCGAGTAAGGGGTACTACTATATTCAGCGGTAAAGCTACAAAAGACTTCTGAAAATAACTTTGTAACGCGAGGAAATCATTCTGTACAGTTTCGTCACCTTGCGAAAGATGAAAAAATAACTTTTTGAATATGAGGAGCCTACTGTAGAGTTTCGTCATTTTGCGAATGATGCAATAAGCATCTATTATTAGACAATCCAGTCAGAAATTCAGATCGAGCATCTAATAATAGACCATTAGTAACGCTACCATATTGCATCAGTCACACTGATGTTTAAAACACGTCAAATAGTTATTACGCGTTAAAGAAAAAAATCCTGTTCATTTGTGTCACTTCAGCGAATGACGAAATGTGCATCATTGTTTACAGGATGCTATTTGGTACTCTGGGTTATCCTATGAGCACGATGGCGCCTGTTAGTTTTAAGGAGCCAGGGGCCGTAGGCTGCGCCTATGCGATAGTGTAATCGGGGGGGGGGGGGCTCCTGAGAGCACCCCTCTACGTCCCTGACACATGGGTGGTCACCGAAGTGTGTTCTACCTCATTATTGCGGTGAGTGATTAATGTACACATAAGGTTTTCACGCGGTAGTGTAGGTAAACCCGTGTCCCGATATTTATGATCCAAGCGCAGGCATTGTTTACATTTAAATAAATAACTTTTAGAAAATAAGGTCACGAGTCTAAGAATATAGGATTGGTAACGCATGGATGAATCCTTTCTTATATATTTCGTCGGACTATCTTCTATTCCCGCGGCAACGCGCATGGACGGGTACGCTAGTAATATACTAATTTAGGCTATATTCCATATTCCTATATCCTAAATCATTTCTGCCCTAATATTTTCTAAACTGAATAATCAATATTCTTAAATTCTAAATTGTGTATAAATTAATCATACAAGTCTCTAAAATTAATCATAAGTATGATCCCCATTAAACTAAGCAACCAACTGTATTAATTTTTATTGCTGAAAATAATATAATTTTCAATTTTTAAGACAGTAGTTACAATTTTATATTATTAATTATTATTAGCTTTGTAAAATGAATGGTTGTTTTATTTTTCCTATATTAAAACTTGTAATTTTTTGTAATCGATTAATTAATCGAAATAGTTTTATTCCGTTGGCTATTATGTACAGTTTATAACTATAATTAGAGTCTCAACGACAGAATCAAATGAGAATAAATGTATAGCCTTATTCTATACCGTTACTGTCAATGAGCGACTAAACAACAGTGTCATTGAGAATAGTGTAGGATCGGCTGCACATTTCTTGCCATTGTAATTATAAAGTAATGTATGTGTTATTTTCTCATTATTTTATTTTAGATATACCATACTATGAGAGTCCAGTTTAAGTTATCAAAAGTGACCAAACAGGTGTCTTTATTCCAGGTGAGATATGACAAACATAAGGCAACTCTAGTCTAAGCAATTACAAATCTGTGCTGGTGAACACGTGTAAATGACTTTATTACAGTAAGTGTAAAGTTGATAAATAGTTGATGGATATTTATACTAGTTTGCTAAATTAAGTGTTAGTGTAAACATAGTATGATCACAATATTAACAGGTGCATTTTATATCAGTGTTTACATTTTTAGGCTGTTTAAATAATCTGTTTCCCCTATTTATGTAGGAAACCATGAAGCTGAGATGTGCTATGGAGGAGAAGCTGATCTACACAAACATGTTACTGGCTGTATGAAGAATCCAGGTCACAAAGGTTTTATACCTCTTAAAGATTTCAACTCAAATTGTCTCACTTCACATTACCATGACGACGACCTCATGTCTGAGACAATCAAAACATTGGCAGCCCTAACTGTCCAGGTAAAGACTAAATTCACCAGTCTAGAGAGACCAGAGTTTTACCCAGGCACTCATGTTCCATATCCATGTTATAATGATAGAGGAAGTCACGTGATGAGGTTAGGGACGGGGAGGGTGGACAAGTACACAGAGAGTGACAAAACTTGTCGTTGTGCCAAGTGTCAAGTCTCTGCCACAC
Organism: Physella acuta; assembly: GCF_028476545.2. Taxonomy (NCBI): domain Eukaryota; kingdom Metazoa; phylum Mollusca; class Gastropoda; family Physidae; genus Physella; species Physella acuta. The sequence continues at coordinate 1,089,847 of NW_026731636.1, forward strand.
CCAGCAAAGTGTGGGGGGAGGTTCGTGTGTGGACAGCGGCACACGTGGTGTTTGATGACAGTGAGGCGAGACAAACCATGTGTGTTTTAGGTTTTGATGACAATAAAAGTCCAGTGGTCAGTCTTGATGGCTGGGAGGTGGAGGGTGGGGCAGACATTGAGAGAGACTGGTGTGTGTTGAGGTATGTGACATGTGACTTAGAGTTGGTTGATGAACTGGACAAGATGTGTTGCCGCTTTTATGATCTATGTTGGGAAGTAAGTGACAAATACAGGAGATTTGATGATGTGGACAAGTTGACCGTTATTGTGTCACATCCTCATGGCTGTCCTAAACAGGTCTCTGTAGGACAATGGACACAATTCCATGAGAGGGATGACTACAGGACCAGGTATGTGTACACAACATGTACATGTCCTGGCTCCAGTGGAGCGTTTGTCTACAGGCTGGGATATGACATGTTATTGTATGCCCATCCCCACAGTGGATCAAACTCTGAAGTAAATTATAATGGGGAGGAGTTGGACTGGATGTAACTGTTTGTTCTCTCCCCTTGTCTACACAATGTAAACAAACAAAATGGCGGAACTATTCCCGTCATTAAACTGTTTGTATTAAGACTTGCATGTGTTGTAAACATTTTTTCACATTTAAATGATTAAAACAAATGTTTTGATTGGTTTAAACCGTTTAACCGTCAAAACTTGCATCTACTATAATGTATTTTTGGCACTTTACATGTTTTATGTTTTAAACATTTTCTCTGTGACAAATGTCGGCAAAATTGATGTTCTATCCTTACCATGAATCGCAACTCTACATTTTAAATTTCTTGCTCTATTTATTTGTTTACTTAAATTGTACACACTAGAAAATAAATGCCCAAAGTAAAAATACTTTGTTTTGTTTTTTATAGACCAATTAGTATGTTTCTAAATATCAAATGAGCAAATTGTTGTCAAACAACCTTTGTTACTGATATCGGTGGTTTTAAAAAAAGCAAAGCTGTCATGAAGCCTTTATAAGGACAAATAACTGTCTAGTATAGATCAATTTCAATGAAGTAGAGTTCTAATAAACTTAACTGATACCAGACACAACCACTAAGATCTACATCTTGTGTTGTCCTACTCCAATAGAAATGTTAAGTGAGATCGGAGTTTGTCGCTCTGATAGACTGACACTTGTGTAAATATTTTCTTTATACTTATTTCTTCTAAATACTTTCACCAACTGGTGATAGAACACTCGCATGTTGAAATGTGAGTCTCTGGTTTCTGAGTCCATCCAGCTCTGATGGGTACCTGAGTAAAATCGTGCAATATAAACTCGTCTGTGACCACACAGTTGATTCAAAAGTCATGTTGAAATAAAATATTTAACGCTATTTCATCTGCTAGATTTACCGTCACATTTTAAATATACCGTTACTTCTTTCGCTTTTATGGCAAAAGTTGGTAAATATTTGGAAAATTTAAAATCATGGTTAATGCACAAAACCAACGGTTCAAAATTAACTCGCAAAACACTTAAAGGTTATACGGGCATGTTTTATTTTGAAGTATATTTGAGATCTATTGTAATTTATGTAATATAAATCAAAGTAATTACAAGCTTTAATGGTAAAAATATACCCGACATTTTATTTTATAAAGATTAACGACGTGTTGAAATTGAATAGGAAAACTTTTACGGTCAAGGGGAAGCAACAATGAAAATGTTTTAAAACTATAGATTTTTATCATTATCTTTCTTTTTTTAACATGTTCCAACCCATAATAAATTTCGTATAACTGGAAGCAAAAATATATTTTAAAATAGCAGAAATGTTTTTCATAGCATTATTCTACTTTCAATACATGACAACATAATAAAGAAAATCACGCGATAATAATAACCATAAAAAACAGTAAAATATATATAAAGGAACTTTTTGAAGCACCTAAGTCCTATAAATATAATATGGAAAACTGTTTCATATTGTTGAATCTACATTTCTCCTACACCGTCATCTGTGTGTTGCTAGGTAGACAGAAGCTCTTTATACTTCACACATTTAAATTTAAAAGAGCAAAATAGAATTCATTACACTACAATTGTATGGTTATGTTATTGTAAACATTTTGTATTTGCAAGATAAAGCCATCTACATTAAAATTAGGAAAACGATTTTCGTAATGTTTCTGTTTTGAAGTACTTGTATCTTTAGAGAAAACTTATTATTGTGTAAAATAACGAAACAGCTGTTACATGACCAGCTCAAACAATCCGTTGGGCAAATTTATAAATTAGTGAAGACTAGAATCAAATTCAGAATGAACTATAACGTAATTACTAATTCTTTCTAAAAATCTTTCCCATCCACTATCATTCACTACACCAGACTTTCTTCTCCTCGACTTTATCTGACTTGAAATGCAGACATTATCAGAATTATCTTCACTGTTGTGACACAATGTAACATGTAGTATAACCAGGTCGTAGCTTACCTTAGCCTTTAGCCAGTCAGAACGGTCTTATCAACAATGAGAGAACGAGTTGTAGCCAATCATTGTTTTACGCTAAGTCATAAAAAATGTTAATATATTAAGTGCAGGTTGTAGAGGTAAAATGTCCTATCAGTTTAAAAATTATTTGCAGGCAGCACAATATAACAGAGTGCATTTAAAAACATGTTAAATTTCTCTATACGCAACAAACGAAGTTATTAAGCTCCATCGTAATATAGGGACATTCATATATTGTATAGCAATGGTTATATTATATGATGACTTCTTGACTTGTGTAATGTTTTATTTTTGGTAATTAGGTATTGGTGCCTTTGGCCGTTAGTTGACGCGTGTTAATTAACTCTGCATGGACAAAAATTCAATGGTCAAAGGGAAGTAACAATAAAAATATGTTTCTTGCAATAGAATTTCATGGCTGTCTTTCTTATTGGTAAATTTAGAACAATAATATTTTTGCAAACGTTATCGTAAACATGAATAGAATCAATACCAAAAGAGATGGTACATTATCAGCACCAACGAATACGACAAATCGTGTCGTTTAAACCTTACAGAAAGAGTCTTCAAGTGGCTATTAATACAATAGTGCCAAGCTGGGTACAAAGAGACAAGTTATTGTACACGGTATCAAGTGCCCATACCGTTTGGTTTCTTTAAAACAAAGCAATTCATTTTAAAGTTTACAACTAAAATTTTTAACAAAAATTTAACACGTTTTTCTCTGCCGCCCACGAATTAAGCTTAAGGTCCAGGCCAGCCTAAGAAGATTTACAGGCCTGCTAGGGGATTCAAGACAATATCTATCAAGATGCAGACAATAGACACAGCTCTATCAGAAAGAGAAAAAGACGTCAGACACGATTTGAAACGTTCATATTTTTATAATATCTTATACTTAAAACAAAATAAGACCGTCTCTGTGTGTTAATATTACCTTCATTGTCGGTCTGCTAGTTTGAACATAACTATATGACTGATAGTTTCACTTACATCTTCAGTCTTCTACTATCATACATACAACCTATATAAGATTAAATTACCTGTAAACCAGTGTCCGCTTGCTGCATCTCCCACATACAATATTTACAGACGAATACAACTTTTGTTGGTTTATCTTAAGCTGATATTATCCCCTACACTCTCTGCCTGCTAGTATCACGTTTATGAATATAGTATACAATTAGTTTTACGCAACCCGCAATGGACAAAACTAAAAATATAAGTTTTTCGGTATTTAACAAGCAGTCAAGTCATTTGGTTTCTTTGCGAAATATGGTGATAACGCCACCCATCTGTTTATCATTTGTACACTCCCGTCATTGCTAGTTGCATGGACCCCATTGTTCAAGTTATAAGGAGAGCAACTAGGATTGTCTTATGGCGTTCCACCTTGTTCCATGTAGATAATGAAGCCGGTGGCTTTTGACTTTGTTCTCTGAGGGTTGTTTCATCTGGTTGACATAAAAGGAGCTATGAAAACAGTTGTTACCGTATTTCGCAATATTTAGGTGTTGATTCTTAGAATTTAAGAAACTAAACTTCAGTCAGTTGGACCTGATGATTAACCTTATAAGGATAGCAAATAGTATCGTCTCTTAAGCATTTCACCTTATTTCATGCCTTATTTCGATGGTGTCAATATATGTGCTATGCAGGAACACATATTTTGCGATTTTAGTATATTTTATTCTTGTCGGCCTAATGGTTTGACGGCCTTATGTTCTATCGGTCTTATGGTCTGTCGGCCTTTTAATTGTCTGCCATTTGGCTATCGGCTTTTTATCCATGTCGGCCTTTTGTCCATTTCGGTGTTTTGTCCGTGTCGGTCTTTTGTCTTGTCAGCTCATTTAGGTATCCGTGTTTATGGAAATACAGTTGAAATAATCGTGTAATAAAGTGGCGTATCGTTTTAATATTAACTTCAGAATCGTAGATTATCGGTTTTTAAGGTTCAGATTATTTTCCTGAATGGTTCCTCTCCTGCTTGATATTTTTTTCCCCAGATGGTTTGCTGTACCCAGGTAAAGACCACTGTTTGATCGGTACTCGGTACTGTTTGTGTTAGCAGTCAAGCGCTCACAACTGACCAGGAAGTATTTTATTTAAATGAATATTTCCTTCATTGGTGGTTTCCATTTGTGTTGCTTACCCTGCTGTAAAACAATCTTTTTTAATTATTGTCCTTTAATTATTACTCGTACGTTTTATTTAATATTTCTACATACATTAAACATCAAATTATAGCGCAGTATCTTTTCTCTTTGTAAAATCAAATGGAAAAATAAACAAGAATACCTTACTTTCTGGTCTAGATATACATTCATAAGTGAATAAACTACTAGTCATGGTATATAACTTAAACATCATAAATCATGTGTTGTAGCACGCCGTCCTATACTGTAACCAGCAATTATAAAACAATCAACCCAAGAACCTCAAGTTTGAGAGTCCCTGTAGTGTTTCACTCGGGTCGTACTTGGCACAGTTTTTCTACGCTATCTATGTGTTGACATTACCAGAGACCTTCAGACTGTGATAAACTTAAAACTGTCTACAAACATTGAAACTTAAACTTCAGAATGTACCCACGGATATCAATAACACAAGGTAATTCTCATTGTAAAGTAGTTTAATTGTCTCCTGTGTTCACCTTTTAGAATCTGAGAGTTCATGTGATCTCGGCAGATGTTGTCAGACGATTCCACATGCGCTTTTACTTTCTCTAACGTGAATTCGATTCAAATTACTTTGGTGGATTCGGGCATGCTCTACTTACTTCATACGGATTTGAATCTGAGGCTTTAAAATTATTAGTTATGTGCACTAGCTCTCCTCCGCTAGGCTATCATTCTTTTTAAAAAGTAAATTGAAAAGCTTAAGGGAAGTAGACAATCTCTCTAAAGCAGCTAATTAGGCTTTTATTAGTTTTTTTTTTAACTTTTCGAGACCTCTGTGTAGTCAGAAGCAGCTTACACCACTTGACACGTACGAAAGCAGTTAATGTTTTGTTAATCTCTCTCTTAACCATTTGTGCCTGTATCACCATGTTCTTCAAATCTAACATGTAGAAAAGTCTTACATTGAAGATGATTTGTTCAGTTACGACTAAAGTTTTACTTCAAATGTGACTGCTACTGTTTTGACGAAGTCTTAGCCTTAACCCATATTATCCCAAGGTCTCAAATTTTTATAATTTTTTGATATGGTTTAGCTTTTGGGCACTGAATGAAGGAATGACTATGGATTTTTTTTTAAAATCAATACTTTTTGAAATATCGATATTTTAAAAAACGTCCCATAAATGGGACGCTAGCAACGAACGGCCCCATGTAAATTAATTGCAAAAAAATAACCATTTATCACCAAATATTTCTAATCACGCGAAATTTAAGCTGTTTACTGATGTTGTATTGTTAGGCCAATGATTACATTGTTTACCACTACTAAAAATACTAATAATGTTCAATTGGGTTAGCCATACCATGGTCTAAAATGCAGAAATTATGTTCAAACGTCTAGTTTTCTTTTAATCTAGTATCCATCAAAGTGAATAACACTTGGAAATAAGTAAATCTGTGACTGGTACATCTAATTATACACACATGATCACAAATATTGTTATTATTCATCGAAAATGTAATATAAATAAATATAAATAATTGATTTTTAGGTTAAAGTGTGTTTACTATGTCATGATATATATATATATATATATATATATATATATATATATATATATATATATATATATATATATATATATATAATAGTGCAAGTGTAATGTAACTGATAAGATGTGGATTATTACATTACACACATTCGTTTGACACTTAGGCACCCCGTTCTTTTGATAAAACAAGTGATGAGTTGATGATACAATTGTCAACAAAGAATGTCTAGTGAATATAGTCTGTCATTTTTAATTTAATTTCTGATGGTGTATGGCTTAGCACAGCACCAGACCTAAGTTTTTATTCTGGTATATAAATCTACAATCAGGCAACTGAACCACACTGCATCAAACGTTCTCAGACTTCAGACTTTCAGATAATTACGTTGTGTAGAACAGCTATCCCATCCACCTCTACATCTGTCGGACGGTTGGTGGGGTACCACGGTTGCCTCTTCCCCAATGCCTTGCAATCCATTTGGTCCTCTGATGCCCTCAGTCATGTTTCTTCCAGACTTTGTTCTCCGTGGGGGGTACTTGAAATTTTCAGGGGAGGGGGGGGGGTGATCACTGGTAAAAGTATGTTTTCTATATAAATTCCATTTTGTTCCGGGAGCAGAGCACCCTCTCCCCCCCCCCCCCCCAAAGGGATGCATGGATGAAACTGCCCTCAGTGAATTTGCAAAAGACGATCCGGTCCAGTCCCAGATGTCATCCAGCCATCTCCTCCTTTGTTGCCCTCGCTATCCCCCCTCCCACCCTTACAGGCATACATTAGGACATCAGACATCTTATTTCTAGGGCCCGGATCCGTCTCTGTAGTCCTGTATTGAGTGTTCATGGCTCTCTTCCGTGTATGCACCTCACTATTCGAACAGCTCCCAACCTAGCAACAGCAATCCCCTTTCAAAGTCTCGTCAAAGTTAACAAAGTAAAACTGTTACAGGGAACCTTTGAGGGGGGGGGGATATTTTTGAGGCATGACAACAGTACACAGCTTATTCACTTTTCTGTTATATGTAGCTTGAGCTCTCTTATATGAAGAGAGTTGTACAGTGTTTCCATCTGTTGTTAACCAACCCCTATGACTGAATCGTTTCACCAAAATCGTGACCATTGTTATTATGCTGGTTTGTTATAATTTTAATATCACGTGCTAATAAATTTACAGCAATACTAAATTAGTTTATATTCAATTATATTAAATACATCAGTTAGTGTAGTTGTGAAAACTTTTTTAAAAAATGTAAATTTATTCCAAAAGAAATATTTTCAATTTTTATACAATAATGAATAAGTAAATATAGGTCAAGGTCATAATTACATATCTATAAATACTACTTAACACCCCAAAGTCAACAGTTAACAAAGTCAACTATTTTTTCACCATAAATAACCATTTAACATAAACATTTGCATCTCTCTATCTCGCTAGTGTCCAATAAATGTGACATTTGTGTAACAATCTACATGGGGCCATTCGTTGCTAGCGTCCCACTTATGGGACGCTTGTTGTACACTTGATATAACGAAGTAGTTAAAAAAAATTGTTACTCTTAAATTTTTATCAGATAGAAATATGGTACTGCTACAAGTTTCAAATGTATTTTGCACTTAAAATGTTAATATTTTAGAAGATATGCATCTTCCTGTGCGCATGTTTTCTTTTTTCCGCCATTTTGACAAGTCCCGCAAAGCCGGCGCTATAACATTTTTCTAAATTAAATTTTTTCACAAAACACAGACAAATTCAATAGTCTAACCATTTTCAAATACAATGAAACATAATTTGTGTTTTAACTAGTTTTTAACAAATTTTAGCAATTTTTTTTGCAAGCGTCCCATAAGTGGGACGCTAGCAGAATATGGGTTAACTATGTGGCTGTTTATGGTCTTTTACTAGCCTGCTAGGTACATAATTGCGAAGGATAGACGTTTTCGAATTGTATCAGTCACAAGGTAGTTTGCATGTATACATTTGTGATTGATTCAAGGGCAAATAATCTTTTGTCCTGATATCATTTGTCCATGAGACATTTTGTCTGGGATATTTGTCCTGAGATCATTTGTCTTTGAGATATTAAGTCTTGTATATTTTAATTTCTCTGATCATTTATCTTCTTACACAGTGATGTGAGTTCCTTTAATCAGTAAAATATAGAACTGGAGCGTACTTACGTTTTATCTACACGATTTATTTCACCAGTTTATTGATTATATCTTCTTCTTTCTTCTTCTTCGTTCTTAATTTAGTTTATGGTGGAGAATTTAAGCACTAAGTCCAACTTCGAGTATGAAATGGACTGCGGTCTCCAGTTCTGCGGGTGCCCCACATAGTTTTTCCTTGAGCGGGATGTATAGGGGTCAGTGCTTAGATCGCGCATGGCTATATAAGAAACAGTTGTGAGGAACGTGCTCTGTATTCTCCGGGGCCATTCCACATGGGCAATTTTCGACATACCCAATTTTAATTTTTTTTATGCAAGTGCTGTTTTAGTCTATTGTAGCCTGTTTTGAGTCTGATGATTTGTACTCTATCTAGTGTTGACAAATCGTGTAATTAAAATCTCTTCTAAAAAAACAAACTTCAAACTTTTACATCGGACTCTATTGACACAGATCACACGTCAATCTTTCCCCCTTTATACCTTACAGTCTTACAGTTTCTCACTACAGTCAGTGAAAACAATCGTGAAAAGCATGCACAAATCAATCTAATGAATCGCTCAGGTTGTAGTTACGAAGGACGTTTGTTCTAGGACTCACTGCCACAAGCCTCAACATTTCTATATTCAATACCTTTAAAATAACAATAAATATCATACTTTGGTCTGCATACAGCGCTGTTGTTTTTCAAATGTGCTTGCAAGAAAGATAAAGTTTATTGCGTCTGTGAATTGTAATATCTATATGGGGGCATACTGAACGGCTGCGCTGAGGAAGGGACACCTTGTACCACTTTTCAACAAAGCTAACTTATGGCATAATTTTACTAAAATAGTCGTTGAAATCAAATCAGCACAAAACATTCACAAATAATTCACTTACATCGCAACATGAATACACATTTTATCCTAACCATGGTATAGTTAGGATCAAGAAAATGTTGACCATGTCCAAATAATTGTGAAGATATTAAATAATGTTTTGTATGCATTTTTCTGTACAGCTCAACTATAGATTTTTTAGCACAGGAAGGAAGTTATTTAATAAAGCTTCGCTTGCATTTGTATGTTTTATTGTACATTGACAATTTACCAACATAAAAAATGGAAACAATCATAACCGTAATAATGCGCTGTACCACTAACTCTGTCACAACTTCTCCTTACTCTCCTCTTATAATATAGACGCCTATCGACTTATTGCGCCTCAGAAATGAAAAATCAAATAGCAACTTGTCAATCATCTCAGGAAAGCGATAGGCCTTCAGACTTCAGTACATATTAAATGTTTTAATAAATGGCTAATTAGTTTATAATTAAATCGAGAATTTTATCTCAATCTAGGTCTATAATTCCAACTTACTGGACTGAGACATTTCCGCTTACCGGTAGTAGTACTTTTTGCTGTTTCTAATTACTCAAAAAATCTAGTACGTGCACTATTTGAGTTTGGTTTTTCACCCTTCAGGTTGAAACACTCCAGCTGCCAAAGAGAACCCTTTTGGAAACTTTAGCAAAAATCCCCTCAAAAAATAGGAGGTAAGAAGAAATGTAATTTTGAGACCTTAAAAATGGTCAGATAATTAAACAGCAGATAATATCATTATGTATTACTTCCGGATTGAAATGTAACATACCCACAAACTGTTTCAGATATGGCAATCTTCTATTATAAAAGTAAAGATAAAGTAATTACACAACCAGGGGCGTTTTTTCCAGGTAAGCTACACTATACAAGATGTAAATATATTTAAAGAAAACATTAATATGTACTAGATTTAATATCTAAATGGTTTTCTTTTAAAACATATTCAAATTAAATGCAAATTAACATTACGTAATGTAACATTTCCTTGGATATGTAAATAATGTTTTGCTTCATTGTTCTTAAAGGAAAGCATGAAGCTGAGATGTGCTATGGAGGAGAAGCTGATCTACACAAACATGTTAGTGGCTGTAAGAAGAATCCAGGTCACAAAGGTTTTATACCTCTTAAAGATTTCAACACAAATTGTCTGCCCTCACGTTACCATGGTGACCACCTCATGTTTGAGACTATTAAAACATTGGCAGCCCTAACTGTCCAGGTAAAGACTAAATTCACCAGTCTAGAGAGACCAGAGTTTTATCCAGGCACTCAAGTTCCATATCCATGTTATAAGGACAGAGGTAGTCACGTGATAAGGTTAGGGACGGGAAGGGTGTGTCGTGTGGACAAAAGAATTGAGAAGAGTGGAACTTGTCGTTGTGCTAAGTGTCAAGTCTCTGCCACACCCAGAAAAGTATGGGGGGAGATTATTGTGTTGACAGCCACACACGTGGTGTTTGATGACAGTGAGGCGAGACATACCAGGTGTGTTTTAGGTTTTGATAACAATAACAGTCCAGTGGTCAGTCTTGATGGCTGGGTGATGTTTGGTGAGGGAGACACTGAGAGAGACTGGTGTCGGTTGAGTTTTGTAACATGTAACTTAGAGTTAGTTGATGAGTTTGACAAGATTTGTCGGCGTTTTATTGATCAATGTAGGGCAGTTAGTAACAAATACAGGAGATTTGTTGATGTGGACAAGTTGACCGTTATAGTGTCACATCCTCATAGCAGTCCTAAACAGGTATCTGTAGGACAATGGATACACAGACGTGAGAGGGATGACTGGACAAGGTACTGGTACACAACATGTACATGTCCAGGTTCCAGTGGAGCGACTGTTTATAGGCTTGGATGTAGCGGTTGGATGTCTCATCACCATCCCCACAGTGGATCAAACTTTGAAGGAAATTACAGTGGGGAATATATGTACTAATGTAACTGTTTGATCACTGACCTCTCTACTGGATGTAAACAAATGAAATAACAGAAAATTTTCCATCATTAAACTGTTTTTATAATATTTTATTACATAACGATATCGTTAAATAGAATGATACGTTTTTTGTTGTTGTTTTTTTAAACAATTTTTAATTTCTTACTTTTTTGTGCCATATTTTATCTTAGAGTATTTTTTTTTCAAATGTAAATATTTTGACCTTTATGAATGTGTGCAAATTGTTGTCCTATAAAAGTGTTAATTTAGATGCTTAGGTCTAGATGGTCCTATCAGTAATCTTCACAAATTGTACATAAACAGAAACTAAATTCTAAAAGGAAAAATCTGTGTCCTTTTTCCACTTTAATTATTATTGGGTTTTGTCTTTCATGAACAATTCTAACACGATTTCAAGATCAAGTCAAACGGTCAGGACGGAATGAAACTTTTTTTGTATACTTTTCTCAATAAATTTTTATTTTAAAAAGTAGAAGATTAGTACTTCGCCCAGAAAGAGTGCTCGAGATACATCGATTTTTCCCTTTCGTGAACAAGATACATGTGACAGATGAAGTAGAGTTGTATGGTTCATTGATCTCGGCGTAAGAGCGAATGATGTTGCCAGCGCTATGTCTTTGTTTCTCTAGCTTGAGCCCAGTGTTTCTTCCAGACTTTTTTTCTCCGGGGTGGGGGGGGGGGGGGGGCACTTGAAATGTTTAGGGGGGGGTAGACTTTCTTCGGGGGGGGGGGGTGCGGACACTGTTAAAAGTATATATTTTCTATATAAATTATATAAATTTCATTTCGTTCGGGGGGGGGGGGGGGGCGGTATATTGTTTTCGGGGTGGGGGGGGGGGGGCGGGGAGGGGGAAGAGCCCCCCTGAAGGGATGCCTGGAAGAAATGCTGCTTGAGCCTGGTGCTCATTAGATAAGAGCCTGTGATCTGAACACGTGGCTTTTGTATTAGCAGTCTTAAGCCATCACCATTAACTATTTTATTTTACTCTATCATTGTTTCTAAGTGTATAATTATGTATTCTGTAATAATCAAGATGATATTGGTAGAGAGCGTACCAAATCAAGTAAACGTTAAAATTGTGGCAATGTAGCCTGGCTTACTTGTATAGAATGTAATATCACAGCATCGGCATCATCGAAGCTAGTCATACCTACATCACGTTATTCAAACACTATAATTCCACCTTAAAAAAAGCTGTTCATATTTTATTAAAAATTTGAATAATTCGATATTTCGATATTATTTTTTTTTCTCTCTGACCCTTAGGGTTTACGGCCGGCAAAGAAAAATATGTAGTATATAATAATGTATAGTTTACTTTTCCGTGGCTGATCATATCAATAGGTAAGGTCTAACGCCAGGAAAGCTAAGTCAGGACAGGACAAAGTTATATAGCAGGTAACTGATATGTGGAACTACATCATGGACAGGATTATTTTAAGTCATATAGATATTCGACTATTCAATTGCCCTGTACGCTAAAACATGGGTAGTGTGAAAGCGTTCACGGAGTGGTTGTTAACTTTGTAGCACCAATATAGACACACCAAACATAAAACGCTTGAGTTAAGTTCAGTTTAATCTGATCTATTTACCTGTTCCTAATCACAGCCAAGCTACATATCACTTCCAATCGTGATCTCAAACTGCCATCTACATTTACCGATATACACTATTATACAGCTCCTTCCTCTCGCTCACAACACGCCCGCTGTCACTCGGCCAGTAGCTTCCCGTGTTACCCTCGTTCACTCTGTACAACATACATGTTAACACACCCGCCTCGCGCTAAATACCACGGTGTACACGCTCATGCGAAGAGATCCATCCCATGCACACACCTTTCATACACTTCACATCACCACAGACACACTGTAAATTTTAATTAACTAAATCAGGTAAGTTATTGAATGTTACGTGAGCTAAGTCACAAGCAGCGTAACATTGTTAAATATATAATTAATAATGCAGCGTATTTAAAAAAATGTTTTTTTTTATTAAACCGGCTTGATACAAGCAGAATCCAGTATCATGAATAACAAAACCAACAGTGAAATTAACAAAGTGAAACCAAACTTATAGCACCTAAGAGCAGGGCCTGAAGGCCAGGCACCGGCATGCGAAAACCAGGTGATATTACAGCAGGAAAGCGAGAGAAGTGTTCAATTACCGACATTATTATCGTCTAAACGTTAGACCTATAATATAAGCCTTTATACGTAAGGCAAGAAAAAATAGCACATCATCATGTGCCTGCAAATATATAGTACAAAATATAGAACATTGTTTTAACAAACCATAAGTCAATAATAACTGCAAGTATGCAATAACAAGCAAAGTTGCCGTCTACATTACTTGTGAAACCCAAAACAAATGAAAAATTGTAAGAAATATACCATGCAAGGCAATCATGAATAACAGCAACAGTACAATTGTAATTCTATGTGGTGTGACAACAGTACAATGTTTCAACACACATTTTTTCTAACATTGCATAAAGCTATACAATATTCCCAAATTATGGATCCCAACTTCTAACATAATCTTATCTATACAAGCAATGAGTACCTGGGAAAATATTAAAAGAAATAAAAGTATCTTTTTAAGAGATTAATGGAACCATGTTGGCAATGTTACATTTGATTTTTAGCGCAATTTCCATTCTGGAGAATTGCGTTTATTAACCCGTCATTTCTGGATGGATGGATGGATGGATGGATGAATGTGTGTCCGCAGCTTTAAGTCGTATCTCCTCCTCAACGAAGCAATATCGATGACTAGTTCCAAAGCAATTATGTTAAGCCAGTTACGAGGATGAACATAGGCCATAAAAATTCCGGGTTTCTTTCATGGATTTCCCGTAAAAGCCAAAAAACCTCGAACAAATTCAGTTTTTGCTACATATCTAGGCAACCAGACCACGTAGCGGCTTGAAACATTTACCAATCGATTCCTGCCATAATTTAAACCAATATTGCCGAAGAAAGTTTTCGAAAATATCCTTTCGTTCGGTCACAAAAAATTAATTAAGAATGTTTAAACTGAGCGTCTTGTAGGTTTTTAGCGCAAAAGCTGAGGATCGAAAGGATTTTAATGAGCGGAGGTTCGAAAGGATTTTTTAAATTTTTCCCCTTTTTTTCGACTGATACGGGAGGCTACTCTCCCCTTTTTTTTCGACTGATACGTGAGGCTAGTTTCTATTTTGTTTTGAATTATTAAAACTACTTGTGTTGCATTATTTATTTGCTGAATATATGATTTATCTCGATTTAATCTACTTATTAATTCAAACGTTATTTTTGTACCCTATTAATAAGCTGAGGTTCGAAAGGATTTTACCATAGCGAATGAGCGGAGGTTCGAAAGGATTTTTTTAAAATCTCGTTAATAAATATTTTTTCTATTTTGTTTTGAATTATTAAAACTACTTGTGTTGCATTATTTATTTGCTCAATATATGATTTATCTCGATTTAATTTACTTATTAAATCAAACGTTATTTTTGTACCCTATTAATAAGCTGAGGTTCGATATAAGGAAATTGCGCTAAAATTGTCACTAGACTTTTTAATTAACTTGTTTTGGAAATAATGTGTCTTTTCATATAATATTTAAGTAAGTCATAAACAAGCTTCAATATACATTAACTGAACATCTTGCAGCAATTAATAGCAAAGCTGGTTTTAAGCTAATTTAATTATATATGCAATGACCAACTAAGAAATTCCACCTTCTGTCTAAGTTATGCATTGTGACTGGTGGAAACTAAAAATCGGGTTGGTGGAAATTAGCGGTATATCACCTATAAAGCAGACAGCTTATCTCCTAAAAAATGTTGCTAGTAATATTGAAAGGTAGCTTCATCAATGAGCGTGTAGGTGGGTTGAGCTTCAGACGCGTCTTATTCGGGCCAGGTACTTAGTAAGTGAGAGTGTGGGTGGTTAGGGGTGGTAAGTCCGATTCGGTCTGTACGGGGCGAAAATTAGATTTTGAAGATAATAAAAATATTTCAGACTGTGTCAGATGCTCATCTGCACTATTTTTCGTTGTGTCAGTCAGTTGAGAACCAAGAGGAATATTTCTCTCACGGGCATATATATTATCTTTTGTCACGGGCGAACACTCCAGGTTTACAGACAATGATTGAAAGTGTGGGTCTCTGAGCTTGAGAGGCATCTTTTTTATTAACGTTCATTAAACTTTTGCACCCCTTTAGAATAATCTCCCTATAAAAAAAAGCAACCTGTTTTTTTTCAATTTCCAATTTCACTTTTGAAAAACTGTCGATTTGCTGATCACTATGGAGGTGCTTATTTTTAAATATTGCAACATATCGCAACAAAGGGTACTGAATTAGTCTCTGTAGCCAAATGTCTGCAATACTCATTTTTTCTAAGTTATTGTCAATGTATTAAGCTGTATACAAAGAAGAAAAAAGGCTATTATAGCTAATTACTTCCTAAATTACTTTGTTGAGAAGACTTTGTTAAGATGTTAAAAATTAAATTTCTTTATTTCATGACTGGCAAATAATTGACTTGTGTAGGTGTTAAAAGCCTGTTTACATTTATTGTATTCTTTTCTGATACTTCTCAATTTCACAACTATAACATAGTTTTTTAACACAGTAACTGATAAAGACTTTATTCTGCTATTTAAAAAAAAAAATTTTTTAAATTCCGATTTATAGTTCAAAACGTTTCTAACTATAACATTTGTATAGGAAATTAAATACATAATTTGCTTTGTTTTATTAAGAGTTGCCCTGTACAAATTAAATGTGACTGTTACTTCTTGTTTACAAACATGTAAAATGATAAAAATTACAAGCAAAGCACCATACAATTGAAATGAGTAAAATCTGTATAATTTACATAGGTGTTATGTAATAGAATCTGTCTTGCAACATATTGCAAAATCACAATTGGTTTAGGAGGATTGCAAAATATCTCGCCTTGAACTGTTAGAAATAATATAATACCTGCCAGGCCTGTAATTGCTGTATCCACGCCTTGAACTGTTAGAAATAATATAATACCTGCCAGGCCTGTAATTGCTGTATCCACACCTTTTGTGACATCAAACCTATTTAACAATGCAGCATTAAATCTTGTTCATAGAAGGTTACTTCATACCGACAGTCCATCGAAGCAGTGAGTTTTAAAAACATTACTAAATATGTGTGCCTTAGCTTATAACATATGTTGCTCGTTTGTGGTGGTGTTTTGTATATACTAGCGTACTCGTTGCGCGTTTGTGCAATCTAGTTGTACACAGCTAAGTGACACAGCACTTTTTGCGAAGGGTTTTATAAACGCTTTACCGTTTGTGTTTTATTTAGTTTTCTATAACTGAGTTATGTAACTGTAAACAGTGCATGCACAATATTTGATCTTTACTGTTGGTTAATCCCCCTCCGTAAAGTGATGTGTCAAGGGTGTCACTGGGTGCTCTCATGAGCCACCGGTTAAACTACACCACGTGGGCTCTGTGCATCCCCTGATTCATTTTAGTCATCTAAAAGTGGGCAACTGTGCCACTGTTGTAATGTACTCTTTTACTGATTTCAATTGTATGATACTTTGCTTGTATGGCTATGGCTATGGCTATGGCTATGGCTATGGCTATGGCTATGGCTATGGCTATGGCTATGGCTATGGCTATGGCTATGGCTATGGCTATGGCTATGGCTATGGCTATGGCTATGGCTATGGCTATGGCTATGGCTATGGCTATGGCTATGGCTATGGCTATGGCTATGGCTATGGCTATGGCTATGGCTATGGCTATGGCTATGGCTATGGCTATGGCTATGGCTATGGCTATGGCTATGGCTATGGCTATGGCTATGGCTATGGCTATGGCTATGGCTATGGCTATGGCTATGGCTATGGCTATGGCTATGGCTATGGCTATGGCTATGGCTATGGCTATGGCTATGGCTATGGCTATGGCTATGGCTATGGCTATGGCTATGGCTATGGCTATGGCTATGGCTATGGCTATGGCTATGGCTATGGCTATGGCTATGGCTATGGCTATGGCTATGGCTATGGCTATGGCTATGGCTATGGCTATGGCCTATTTTAAACGTCGGGAAATTAAAGCGATGATTTTGTTAAGTGCAAAATACTACTTGTCATGTTGATAATTTGCAGGTCACAGAGATGTTTAAAAATTTACTTTTATGGTTCCCTGTGGTCTTGTCGCTAGCAGCGGCTAAAAACTGCACCAACTTACCACCTGGGCTGTCAAAAATAACCAAAGGTGTTGATATCTCGAAATTTGAATTTTTTCCACTCGACATTGCTCATGACGACGGTTTGTTGAGTCCAATCTTTCAACTGACATGTGACCAAGAAAAGCAATGGCTGAGTCCTAAAGGCGTAACGTACGATATGCCTGATCAGGTGTGTCACACAACAAACTCTTGTAGTAAATAAATCAGATTTCACTCTGCGAAATTTGAAAGTATTTTATATTATACATCCAGTTAATTAATAATACCTGCTTGGTAATATATACTATTTTTTTCTCTTACATTTTACTTAGAAATGTATTAGTTATCACATAGCAAATTTAAATTGATTAAGATTGACTATTTAGTAATTTATATCATGTTAACATTTTTCGGGCCAGCGGCCTTCATACAAGTGACTGTCGGGCATTTGTCGCATTCGAGCAAGTGTCCATTCGGCATTTGTCCCATTAGGGAATATGTCAATTCGGGCATGTGTCGCATTCGGGCATTTGTCGCATGCGGGCAAGTGTCTTTTCGGACATTTGTCGCATTTGGACAAGCGTATATTTGAGAAATCGGCTTAAGTGTCATATTGTTATTTTTATTTTAACCAGATTTGGCAAATTAATTCTGATCCCGGTGGATACATGTCATCCGAAGTCACGTCCTACACGTCCTACACTGAAGTCAGAGAGAGCATGAGTTCTAATGCAGGTCTAGACGTTAATATCGGAGAATTTGCTTTCTCAGCAAGTTCTTCCTACAAGACGATGCAGAGCTACATCACCAACGATTCTAGATATTTGACTGATGTTACGTCATTTGTCGGGGTAACCTATATGAATGTCAACCCACCTGAAAATTTGACGTTAGACAACTTTCCCGAAACCTACATTGACACAACCCTCACTGGGACCTATGAAAGTAACCCTAGCGCTTACAACAAATTTATTGAGGTTTACGGCACGCATTATTTTTCAACGGGAAAGTTTGGTGGTTATATACGAATGTTGTTTGAGACAACGAAAGAATATTTTTTAAACAAAACGGAAGACAATATCGAGACCAATGCTAAAGCTTCCTTCAATAAAGCATTTTCTGCCAGTGCTGGGGGCTCCAACTCAAATGTAAACGTGGACGAAACGTTTAATTCGAACACTAAGCAAATAAGTAGATACTATGGAGGCGACCAGAATCTCCAACAAAACGCTGATGGTTTCTCACAGTGGCAGCCGACAGTAGAGAACGACCCTTGGCTTTGCTCTGGCAAGTTGAAGCCCATTAGTGACTTGATGAAAAACGAAACAAAAAAGACATCCATGGAAACGGCCGTCAAAAACTATTTGATAAGAAGCTACCTTGGAGAACTGGAATCTCTCATCTATGCAGCTAGAATGAAGTCTGATAATAGCATAATCAGTACATTTTTGGGCCGACTCAACGATTTTAAGAACAGCAAAGAAGTCAGTGAAAGTGCCGTTGTTGCATTGTCTAGCGATATTGAGGAATACCTTAGTGTTCCTAATTGGTTTGTATCGACAACAAAATTATGTATGCATTGGTCGGGAACCTTTGACGGGTTCCAATGCGGTGGGGGCGGCGTTACTCCTCAAGACCTTTGTGCTGACGTCAATCAAATGACCCCTGTATACAAAGACTGGACGGATTGGAGGTGGGGAGGCTGTAAGATGCAATGGGCGATCTTCACAAATTGGACCAACCCCCCTGCATGGCTGAGTCAAGTAAAGATGTGCTTTCAGTGGTATGCAGAAGACGATATTTACCAATGCGGAGGAAATGCTGGTGAAATATACTGCGCTCCGATAAACCAAAACACTCCTGAGTATTTTGATGACACAGGCAATCGCAATGGTGGATGCCAAATGCGATGGATGATTCAAGTCCCTGACAACGCACCATACTGGATGAAAGCCGTACAGATGTGCTATGAATGGGCAGCAGAAGGAGACGCTTCACAATGTGGTGGTGACGCTCCATCACACCAGTGCGTCATCGCCAATGAATGGACCCAGTACTATCGGGATCAGACTGACGACCGATGGGGAGGCTGCGATATGAAGTGGGGCTTGAAGACATCATTCTAACTTCAAGACAACGTTTTGACTTTCATTTCTAATTTTATTCAGATCTGCGTTTTCTTCCTAAAGCCTGACCCTATTGTGGTTACCTTTCAACTTAAAAAAATAAATATAACTAAATCTTTATTGTTAAATATATATGTGTCTCTCTCTCACACACACGAACGTACGAACGTACGCACGCACACACAAACACACACACACATACGCACAAAAACACTTACAACATTCGACTTTTATCAACTTCGACCTTAAAATACACATCACCTACATACACACAAACACACACATGCCCACAAGCACACACACACATTATGATGATTCTTTAAAGTACACATCGCGGTAGTCCAAACATGTCATCAGTTGCCATCATAGAATGTAACACAGCAGGTCATTTGTAAAACTAACTAGACCTAAGGGAAATGATTTTTACTAGAAGTCTTTTTTCAAACATAGGAGAATAAATAATAACTCTAAACTAGTGTAGTACGATGCAGTAATCATTAAATACTATAGCGCCTCCTCCGCAGACTTCATAACACCGTAATTTAGTAAATTCTACAAATAAATATGGTTAAGTATTTTTTTTTAGATAAAAGTCGATCTCGACATTCATTATTACAAGAAACTTTACTCTAATTGAAGTTTCATGCGCAATTTATTTTCATAGTTTCGCCTTAGGGATACATCCCATAAACTCCTTAATTCACAACCATGAAATGGGCATCTATCGAAATATATCACAAAGCAAATCAAACTGCATCCTCAGTCTGATAAATAAAACAGCATTCCTTAGTCGACTACCTAGAGATGTAGGAACAGAACATTGATCTACACGACCTAGACAAAACACAAAAAGTCACATTAAATGTGTTAGCACTACGCTACCGAGTTACTTCGTGTGTCATGAAAATCAGAGCTTATAGGACAGAATTTGCAATTTAAATGTTAAAAACCAAGGCATTATAAAGTAACTTCTAGATTAAAGTAAATATTCATAATTCATAATTCATAATTTATCATTATCAACTTTTGATAATGCCCTAAAACTGTATAGTAGCATCAAGGTTCAAATAATATAGAACCACTATTTGTATAAATGTACGCGTCATTAGCAGACAGTTAAATTGTATTCTTATAATAAAGCAAACATAAAAGATCTTTATGGCTACAAGCTAATAAATACATTGAAAATACTTTTTAAATTTAGCTAGTTTTTATAACAAACAAAAAAGTGGCGCTAAAATATGTTAAAGATCTCATGAGAGATAAAGACATTAATTTGAAAAGCCAATTCGTTTTAATATCTTATTTTCAGTACATTTAAAATCTTGTTGCAATTAAGGTTTTTAATTTTTTTTTTCATTTTCTACTATTTAGATATTCCTAATTTATGAAGTCGATCCGAAGAAAAATATTTGCTTTAAAACACTTTTACTAGCTCACGCAGTTTTAAAGGCAATTATTAGCCCCATGAAAAGAAGTCGTCTTTGACAACAATTTTCAGACTTTGAGCTTATGAAGCGACGTGTAGTTCATTATATTGCTACCTCCCTTAGTTTCAAATTGTTAGAAAACTTTATTATCTGCCCCTAATACACATCCTTAATTTAATCCAGCTCTCCGTTTATAAATATTCGGCGTGAACCACAGCTCACCCTACTGATCGTGTGATAGTGTTTAGCTAGTTATCTCTCCTTCTGCTAATGAATGTAGTAATAAATCGATTGATCGCTAGCATTTAATCTTGCTAAACCTGTTTTATTAATTTATACGAGCTGACCCGTGCCGTAAGCATACGCCGCTGTTTAGTTGTTTAATTTTTTACTTATCCTCACCCTCCGTCCCCACCCCCACCATCCCGCGAACTTCGTAGCAGTCCGTGACGACAGTTTACAGACGACAGTGAATAGTTATGGCAGAAATTGTTATTACCTCCCTTTTTAACATCTAAATTATCTGCCCCTACCCCTTATAGCCGACCCGGCACAACGATTGTAAACATTCTGGGTGAACCACAGCACAACTGACAGGTGAGTATGAGGGTGGTGGCTAAGCTGCGTGGTGTCTAATATGGTCCCCATGAAGAGAATTATATATATAGATAGATGACTGATTAAACATGTAATTAAATTAGATATCGTTGTATTGTTCTTGAACACAAAGATATCTAGAAAATTTGAACAAAATCTCTGCATTAGAAAATTGAGTCTTTGGGAGCCCCCCCCCCCCTCCCCAAAATAGAGTCGCCTGAAAAAACACTAAAGAATTATTGTTTCGCTGTCAGTCTATCTGTCTGTCTATCTATGTATGCGTCTGTTTGGAACGCTATTGAGAAAACATATGGAAAGTAAAAACATGCATAGTAATACGAAAAACTATACGTGACGTCACATGGAGCATATAGTACGAACAAGAATAAAGCTGGGAATGTACACAAATAATACAACGTCATTGTTTCTCGTGTAAACAATAAATAAAAAAGCCAATGGTGAAAAAATGCAAAATAGTAATGATGTCATCGATACTCTATAATAAAAACACTGGCATCGCCGCCTAATTCATTTGTCTAATCTTAGAAGTGGCTTACGTGCATACTTTCTTTCATGTATCTTTTTGGGTAGGGGACAAGTCGACCCCCCCCCTCTATTTATTACGCCGAAGAAAATGTCTCCCCTCCCCCACCCCGAACAAAAACAATTTATATAGAAAATATATACTTTAACCCGTGTTAGCCCCACCCTCTTTCTAAGAAATCCATCTGCATGCTCCGCTCAAAATGTATAGTGCCCCCCCCCCCCTTCCCCGAAGAAAAAAAAAGTCTGAAAGAAAAACTATCTCGATGATTTAAGTTTAGCAGCCAAAAGTAGGAAACGGGACTATATCATAGAAGTAGGGTTTACCTTTAATCGGTATGATCTACAAATGCAACCAGTGTTTCTTTAGGTCTTTCCCTTCCCGGGTGGGTACTTGGAATTTTCGGAGTTGGGATGGGACAAAATTTACTTCGGAGGAGGCGGACACTGGTGAAAGTATTTTTTCTATATAAATTCTAATTCTCTTTCGTTGAAGGGGGCGGTAGGCATGCTTCGGGGTAGGTGGGGCCTAGGAGGGGTATAGCTGGCTGTCTGGCGACGGGGATTACCCCCCCCCCTAGTTGAGTCGCCTGAAAGAAACTCTAAATGCGACTTGTCATGATTGAGATTTCTTGCAAAGATTAGGGGTATGGCTACGACTATATTTAGAATCAATGTGCAGGAACTACGTGTAGATCAAGCTTAAATCCGGTTAAAATGCCGATTCTGGATAAAAAACCGTTTTCAATGACATTTTTCTATGTATCGCTTCCGATTAAACTTGAAATGAGGTGGTGATTTTGGTTTTGGTTTCGGTTTAGAGAAAAAGACACTATAATCCTAGCGCCCTTTGTATTTCTCCTTCACCAGGCCATTCATCTCGTATTAAATAGTAAAGTATTTTTTTATCTGGTTGAGTATAGTGAATATGTTACAACTGAGTGAGTGGCTTTGATTGTTTGATTCAATACCATTTTGTCTTAACCACTACCATCTGGAGATGTCGTGTTCACATACATGCATCGTACACTCGTTCACCAAGACGACAAAGACGACCACCAAATTAATGAGAGTAACGCAGGCTTCTTTTCTTATCTTTAATTCTGTACTCTCAACTCACATACCTCCTTCCACCAAGGCCAAGAAAATCCTTCTCCCTCACGCACAACACCCAGCAACCAGTCTCTATCCTAGAACGTCACTGTCGCACCATACGTTTCATCATTCATTGCGTTCAACATACCTTTCGCACCAACATTCATGCGCACCAATTTCCCTAGTCGAACATGCATCATAACAGGATGAATGGAGGGGAATGCTGTGTGTACCCTTTTCTGTTCGTTCCTGTTGAGTTTTCTTGAATTCTGAAAACCGGTTTGTCCTATTTTCTGTAAGGGTTTATAAGGTGTGCGAGAACGTGTGTGGTTGTCTCAGTTTCGTCCAGATCTCATCCAATGTTAGTGTAGATTAGGTACATACTTTTAGTTAGCTACTGTATATTAAATTTTGTATTAGAGTTCGTATTTGATGCTAGAATAGACTGTGTAGATAGTGTATATCGCATTAAACTCTTTACGTTTTAACGAGCCGATTGTTTCACTTAGTTTTGTTTTGTTACACGTTAAGGCACATCTGCGTGTTAACAACATTTCTCACATTCGAATAATTTGCCATGCTAAAAAAAAAAAATTCAATACGGCAGCGATCGATCGTGAGCCTTGAACAATAACTTTTTTTTGGTAAAGTTTTTAAAATTAAAGTAAGTCGTTAACTTTTAAGTAATGTTGTAACAAACTTTGACAGCTTGATCAGTCATAATTGATTATAATAGCTGTTATGACCCCAGGATGATGAGGCTCGTTAGCTTGGCAGAGGTGCAGATAAATCAAACAGGCAGAAGGTCAAAATGAGAGGGTAAAATAGCGGGTAAAAAATTGCGTTGGAAGATATGCCGTTCAATGTTACAGTTAATAAAGATGACCTTTAGCAATACAAGCTTGAAACATAACTAGATTTGATTTCGAACCAACTGATCTTGAGTTGGGATCTCCAATGGATTTTATTTGTTGTATAGAGGATGTTGATGAAAAACAAGTTAGGTTTCAGATTAAAATATTACACACTTTACTTTGGTCATTTTCCAAAAAACACTATACAAAACGCGCAAAAACGGTGAATATATCTACAATACCCGTAGGCTTCACAAAATGTTTCTGACATCCACCGAATAAAACGAGTTACTTTTACAATTTTCAACGTGCTGTCCACTTTATAGTAAGACGACAATTGGCATTTGAAAACGTGTTCAAATTTAAATCATTTTACGTTCAAAGGGAAGGAACAATATAATAAGTATAATCAGAACGTTTTTTACAGTTATCTTTGCTTTTTTCTGTAGTCTAATACACACATTTGTGTTATACATAATTCAAAATATCTATATGGATGGACATTTGTGTTTTTAATGTGTTATGTATTTGATATATGTTATTTATTGTTTGCCCATGTTAAATAATTTTAGTAGTTTACAATAAACAAATTCCTGTAAGTTTATACGACACAATTAACCGTTAACACATTGAAATGTATAGGATGGTGATAGTTTATCTACAATAGCAATAATAACAGAAAGTGATATTTCAACGCCAAGAGTAGACAAAGGTACAGAAAATAGTCCAAGTAAAGACAAGCAGTCAGACACCAACGGGGTTCGAACCTACCGTTCCACACGGCACCTATTCGCCTTCGCCTTCCATGCATCAAGTCAGACGTGTAACCGCTTCTACCACTTAGCCCTACAAAAAATAAAGCTTTCCTGGCAGACCACTATCATAGCTTGTGCAGGTAGACGCGGGATGGCTTTGACCCTTGACCCGAAAGGTCAAACCGCTAGCTTTCATAAACACAACAAGGTTCGAACCCCGTTGGTGTCTGACTGCTTGTCTTTACTTGGACTATTTTCTGTACCTTTGTCTACCCTTGGCGTTGAAATATGACTTTCTGTTAATATTGCTATTTCAGTTACAACGCCTGCTTCCACCCCCTACATAGTTTATCTACAATGCTGCGTTTTAACTATAAACAGTTAATGATATAAACACATTTCTTATATTTTCTTTAAATATCGGTCTAAAATAAGCATTGATATCTAATTTAGGATTTGCAATTAATTTATCTGGTTATCTATAAATCCCATAGTCTTGGTGGACTGGTCGGGGACCACTTCCATACTTTTGACCTCATTCGGTTATTCCGTCCTTCTCCATCTTTAGGGCCTCTATTAAACTTGTTTAGCATATACTTTTATATTCCTATCTTTATCTTTGCCTGCCACTTTGTCATTTAACCACCAAAGGCACCATCATCACCTGTTAAGCCAAAAGTTCACACTGTGTGGACATATTTTGTCTAGTTTTCACGACCATGCGATATGTCCGTACCATTTTTACGTATCTTTTCTAATGATTGTCAACACAGTACCAAATGCTATTCAATTAGTACATTAAGTTTGTTTATTAAAAATATGTTCAGCTTCAAGTGTACATTACTTTTCGTTGTAAAGTATGTTAGTTGTCAAAATACATCAGGATATATTACAACATGGTTATAAATGGTTTTAAAAATGTCCGATTTACTGCCCAAAAGGAGCGATCAAACGGGCAAATTACAGTAGAGCTGAAGGTGGCAAAGCCAAGTGATGCGACCTTGACATTGCTTTTTTTTATGATAATCAGATATTTATTAGTAATTTGATTTTTTTTTTGTGTTTAAATATACACACAATAACTTAATTGAGGGTTTGGAGTTTTAGTTTTTTGCTGCACGACATTTCCAAGTGTGCCTGATCAGTTTTATTTAGCAGAAGCTCAAACCTACAGTGAAATTTATCGGCGCACCTCTGCAAATTCGATGATGCGGCGAAAATTGACCAGAAATGTTCACCGCCTTATATGGCCTATATAACGTAAAACATATCGGTATCACCCCGTGAAACTTCAAGAAGTTAATTACTTAGCCACAAGATAAAAGCTATTTATTATTTATAAATAACTGTCCATGGACAAATAATACATGTGTGAAATTTTTTAGGCATCTAATATCGACACAATTATTTGTACAACACACATACACTAGTACTCTAACATGACATTAAAATTAGCTTTAACTACCAAACAAAAAATCCAACACAATTTCAGGCCTAACATACTACAAGAAACAAAAACAACTATGACACTGAAACACAACAACGGAAAATTGTTATAAGCATATCTCTTTTTTTTAACTTTTGACATCATTTGACAAACACACACGCGCACATCATGATGATGTGTTGATGAATAGAAGAATGTTGAAGAAAGACTTATTGTGCCTTTCACAACACTGTAACACATGAGATCATCAGTAAAAATATAGACGAATAAAAAATAACATTTTATAAATACATAATTTCTTCAAATGTAGTAGAACAAAAGCTACCACGACATAGTGTATCAAAATGGCGGTTGATGGTCTACCACATCACAGCAGGTGATGGTCTAGCCTAGCACAACACAGCAGGTGATGGTCTAGCCTAGCACATCACAGCAGGTGATGGTCTAGCCTAGCACAACACGGCAGGTGATGGTCTAGCCTAGCACAACACGGCATGTGATGGTCTAGCCTAGCACAACGCGGCAGGTGATGATCTAGCCTACCACATCACAGCAGGTGATGGTCTAGCCTAGCACAACACGGCAGGTGATGGTCTAGCCTAGTACAACACAGCAGGTGATGGTCTAGCCTAGCACAACACGGCAGGTGATTGTCTAGCCTAGCACAACACGGCAAGTGATGGTCTAGCCTACCACATCACAGCAGGTGATGGTCTAGCCTAGCACAACACGGCAGGTGATGGTCTAGCCTAGCACAACACGGCAGGTGATGGTCTAGCCTAGCACAACACGGCAGGTGATGGTCTAGCCTACCACATCACAGCAGGTGATGGTCTAGCCTAGCACAACACGGCAGGTGATGGTCTAGCCTAGCACAACACGGCAGGTGATGGTCTAGTCTACCACATCACAGCAGGTGATGGTCTAGCCTAGCACAACACTGCAGGTGATGGTCTAGCCTAGCACAACACGGCAGGTGATGGTCTAGCCTACCACATCACAGCAGGTGATGGTCTAGCCTAGCACAACACGGCATGTGATGGTCTAGCCTACCACATCACAGCAGGTGATGGTCTAGCCTGGCACAACATGGCAGGTGATGGTCTAGTCTAACACAACACGGCAGGTGATGGTCTAGCCTACCACATCACAGCAGGTGATGGTCTAGCCTAGCACAACACGGCAGGTGATGGTCTAGCCTAGCACAACACGGCAGGTGATGGTCTAGCCTACCACATCACAGCAGGTGATTGTCTAGCCTACCACATCACAGCAGGTGTTGGTCTAGCCTACCACAACATTGCAGATGATATCTAGCCTATAACAACCTGATGATATCAAATCCGCGTATTTATCGCGTACAAGTTTTAAAACCTTTTAAACAGGTAAGATAAAATTAAGTAGGTTATACAAAACGACGGATACGTCGCTTACCTCTACTCCATCTGCTAATGTATCATCTTTGTGTAATGTGGGTGCTCATAACTACATATGTGATGACAGATCAGGTAGGCACATTTATTATTTATTATTTATTATTATTCAATCTAGTTCTGGGCTGCTCATTGTGTAAAAAACTGAGGTAGAGGAGTTACATTTTATTGTACTTAAGTTTAGAAAAGTTAGGAACACTTTGAATAGTGAGGCTGGGGATGCTGTTAATCACATTAGTTATACAGAGATCGATGTAAGTTAAACAGACAAACTCCACTTTTTCCTTCTTCTTTTTTGACTTAAAACCATTCAGAATCACACAACAATACTCCTGTAGTGAACTGTGAAAATTGATGACTTCTGATATTTAACAACATGCAACATCATCTAGAATCTAATTGTAGAACTTCCACAAATAATAAAAATTAGAGGCTATCACCAGTTGTGAGATAAGGGTCTGATACATGGGCACTATTTGGCCCTTTGAACCTTTTCCCCTGGGTCCATCGATTGTGAGAGAGGCCTGGTGCTCATAGAAACTTTTTGGTCAAGCTTTGTGGCTCGAAACACGATCGCAATTTTCCAATCGTACATCAGAACATGCAGCCATTTCTTAATTCAATAACCATTATGTGTCCCACTTTTGTATTCAGACGTGTGCAATCGCAGGGATATTTTGTATCAAATTGTACACGATGCTCGGTAAGATTTATTGACACCCATATATATTTTAAATACGTATGAAATATATTATTTATCAAATTTTTACTACATTGCATATGGCACATTTGTTATAATAGATAGCGTATCTAATTTTTAGATTTTTACGTGAACAAGTGACATGATATCACTTTGCGCTTTTCTCTTAAATGATGCCAGTTTCTCGTAATGACAATACGAGGGTTTACTTTTTTTAGTCATAATTTTATTGCTGTTTGTGATCCAGAGCAATTATAAATATTCGTTATCAGTAGCTCTTCATAATTCACATTAATGGCGTCGAGTGTTACTGGACTATTTGATACATTCGTCTAACTACAAACAGGCCTTCATGATCTAATTAGTCAAGTCTAAATGTGAGACTGACGTGTACGTGTAATTCTTTCATTGCTATCCAAGCGTGTTTGTTGTTGTTATCAAGAGCGATAACTTCTGATTTTGTTTTTAACAAATGGGAAGTTCCCGATTTAAAAAATTGCTGATGTTACCTTTGTTTGTGTGTAGATACGTCAAAAAGGGGGGGGGAGGTAATTAAGTGGCGACTTTCTAATTATACGTTATCAGGGGTTCTACTTTTTGTAACATAATCGTTCTTAAAAAAAATTAAACATACTAATTAACATAACGTGTTAAAAAATTACATTTACAAACTATTTAATTAAGCAATATTATTCTAAGCAAGAAGCCGGACTATATATATATATATATATATATATATATATATATATATATATATATATATATATATATATATATATATATATATATATATATATACATGTAGTTACTGGTTTATCAATTATTTTTAAAATCAAACTTTTATTTAATTAATAGTATAACTATAACTCCAAAAGGAGGCGCTAGGGGCACGGTCATCTTGTTGGGGGGGGGGGGGAGTCGGAATTTAAATAGCGGCGGATCATAGCGATGTGTGTGATGCCTTAAACAGTGTAAATATCTAATTATACGATATCAGATTCATGGAACTGTGAACTATTTCCTAACCCCTGCTTCCTTTGTGTGAACAACAGCGTTTATATGCTCTACAAACCATCATTATAATACTATGTCAATTGCTTTTAAACCTAAATAAAATACATAATATTGTCGGACGTAGGTTTTAACGATATGGGAAGTAAATGATTGTTACCTGAACGCTATTTTTTTTCTTTATTACGTCTTTTTTTATTTTTAATTTGCGCATACCCACTTCAGGAGCCTATTGACCAACCCCATACATAATGACGCGTTGTCAGTTGTTAAAAACGTGTGCTCTAACCCGACGTACAACATTAAAACAAGCAACATTGAAACAATCCACCCAACAAGCTGAAGTTTGAGAGTCCCTCTACTAGTCACGCGGGTCGTACTCTGTACATCTTTTCTACTATGTAAAACTGTTGACATCGCTATAGATAATCTGTGATAGAATTAAAGCTGTTGACATCACTATAGATAGTCTGTGATAGAATTAAAACTGTTGACATCGCTATAGATAGTTTGTGATAGAATTAAAGCTGTTGACATCACTATAGATAGTCTGTGATAGAATTAAAACTGTTGACATCGCTATAGATAGTCTGTGAGAGAATTAAAACTGTTGACATCGCTATAGATATTCTGTGATAGAATTAAAACTGTTGACATCGCTATAGATAGTCTGTGATAGAATTAAAACTGTTGACATCGCTATAGATAGTCTGTGATAGAATTAAAACTGTTGACATCGCTATAGATAGTCTGTGATAGAATTAAAACTGTTGACATCGCTAAAGAAAGTCTGTGATTGAATTAAAACTGTTGACATCGCTATAGATAGTCTGTGATAGAATTAAAACTGTTGACATCACTATAGATAGTCTGTAATAGAATTAAAACTGTTGACATCACTATAGATAGTATGTGATAGAATTAAAACTGTTGACATCACTATAGATAGTCTGTGATAGAATTAAAACTGTTGACATCGCTATAGATAGTCTGTGATAGAATTAAAACTGTTGACATCGCTATAGATAGTCTGTGATAGAATTAAAACTGTTGACATCACTATAGATAGTCTGTGATAGAATTAAAACTGTTGACATCACTATAGATAGTCTGTGATAGAATTAAAACTGTTGACATCGCTATAGATAGTCTGTGATAGAATTAAAACTGTTGACATCGCTATAGATAGTCTGTGATAGAATTAAAACTGTTGACATCACTATAGATAGTCTGTGATAGAATTAAAACTGTTGACATCACTATAGATAGTCTGTGATAGAATTAAAACTGTTGACATCGCTATAGATAGTCTGTGATAGAATTAAAACTGTTGACATCGCTATAGATAGTCTGTGATAGAATTAAAACTGTTGACATCGCTATAGATAGTCTGTGATAGAATTAAAACTGTCTGAAAACACTGAGAGCTCACAACACAATTGATCTTGAGAACGTCCATGGGTAATTTACATTGTGGTGTTACTTTATTTACTCACCTTACTCTTCATCAATTGGTTAAAATATAATTGTGTTATCAGGTTTTAGCACATCAGTATGTTTAATTTTAAGGGAATGTTAATTTTCACCGGTTGCAGAAAAAATAATATGGGTTTAAATAAACTAAAAAATATTAAAATATGTATTCTATAAAAAAATATTAGATATGTATTAATATAGCGAAAATAAATATATCGATATTTGAAAAAATAAATCTAATATATTTTTGGTGATTGCCTTACTAATAATTCGAAACTTTAATCGATAGGCACTAAAACTTTTTTAGGTAAGGTATACATGTCTTATTTATTTATAGTTTATAAACAGTAATAAAACAGATAGTGTTAATTACCTCACAGTAGTTGGTTCAGAGGCGTAGCTATGTCGGGGCAGGATGTGTTGAGGGGGGGGGGGGAAGAGTATACGTTGCTCTATACTCTTTATGGTGACTACTCCTATAACTAATACTCCAACTATAACATGCGAGGAGGACGGGGACACGCTTATTTTCCGACGACACTGAGATTACAATATCAACAACTTCGATCATGAAATAGAATAAACTTTATTATCAAATACTAATACTACACAATATAAAAACACGTCCTTTTCCTACAATGGCTAGCCCCCAACTGTCTTCACTCCTACGTCACAGGAACATTGTCGTGTCACGCTCACGTCACACTCTCGCTACAAATATTTTATTAAACACGCGCACAATACTCTCGCACCAAATCGTCTACCGCCAAGTTCACGCCGTCCTTAATAGTCTGTACAGTTTAGTTTTATCTCTTCTAAGCTATGACACAGAGGGTGCGGACCGCACCGGGTGACACCCTTTAGGGACGTGACACCAAGGCAAAAAAATTGCAAACTGTACAGATAACATAGTTGTTATTAAGTGATTAAAATGTATACTCATGCATGTAATCGTATGAGGCATATATTTAAATTGTAGGCGTATGTATGCAACACACACATGTATATATATATTTATGTATGTATATATATATATATATATATATATATATATATATATATATATATATATATATATATATATATATATATATATATATATATATATATATACTCATTTTTTTACTTAGGGGGGGGGAGTGACACCGCGAAATGCCATACCGGGTCACACCCGACCTAGCGACGCCACTGAGTTGGTTTATAAATATCATGTTTGGTATTCATTAAACAATTACTACAAAATGTGTCAATACAAATATATTATTCTGAAGTCTAAATATATTATGTCTACTGTTTCTTAAATCGAAATTTGGGAAGTAAAATATTTTATCGACAATTGCTGAAAATGATGCAATTTAGTCAGGATAAATCAGGAATATATCGCTACTAAAAAATGTTGGTCTCTGTATTTAGAAACATATTCTACACCGGATTTTATCCATACATAAATAGTCATACTTTAAAATATAAGCATAATAGACGAGAATTCAGTTATAAGCCTTGTTTTTCCCTTTATTATATTTCAAAAACTATACTCTTAAATATAGATTTAAAAATTTAACAATATCCTTTAAAAGTAAATTGTCAGTTGAAACTATTTAAACCAGTAGGGCTACTTTGAAGAATACTTAAGTACATTTTTTTTCAGCTTGATTTTAAGAGTAAGGATATTGTTAAATTTTTAAATCTATATTTTAATCAATTAACTTGTATGAATTTTGGTAGAAGTCTAAGATATTTAGACTATATTTTAAATGTATGCATATCATCTTCAGCATATGATGCACTGCTTTAAAACTGTCTAATAGTGTATAAAGTGTTGCCTATTATATATTATCAAATAATTAATTTAAACAATCGACTTATGTTTTAGGCAGCTGCATTATAGTTTACTGCAGTAATGTAAGTCACACATATTCAATTTTGATACCATAACAATTATTCCCATTATTCCACCAAGTTGAAGTATTATTTTTGTATTTTGTTTTCTTTTTGAATTATTGAAAGCATTTAATTTTAACAGTTTAATTTCAGATCAACAAGTTTTGTTCATTCAAATGATTCAAATGATTCAAATTATTGTTATTTTCAAGTCAAAATATAGTCAGACAATGCTGACTTTGTCACATATGGTAATTATTTTAACTTGAATTCAGTCCTTTATCATGTTTAGAAAAAGTGTATAAAGTTTTCTATTTTTAAAATGCTTCTCATTATTTGTTAACAGTAATTATTTTAAATTGAATTAAATCATTCTATTATTGCTTACACACAAATATTTTAAATTAAATCAGATACTTTAAATATTGTGTATCGCTGTGTTTTTTTTTTTATAAAAGTATATTATTGTTATCAATAATTAAAATACTTCGCATATTATTTGTTTTAAAATACAACAGTTAAACTCTATTCTCGAGCATGACTTCAGATCTCAAAGATGAGTTGTGACAGCTGTGTGCATTTGCTCTGAAAACAAGTCCTTTTGAACAGAAAACTGACTACATTTATGATAAGTTTTTGAAAAATTACAAAAGTATCAGCTTACATTGATCAGATATAAAGGAATAATTTTAAAAGTTTACAACTTAAGTTCGGAAATGTAACACAAAATATGAATATAAATATTGTACACACAATTTATTAATAACTGAAAGACCATTACAAACTTAACTTAAAAAATAATTCAAATTAAAAAAAAAACTGTTTAATATAGGAAAATATATAAAATACTTTTAACTTCTTTTTTTTGTTTCAATGATTAATTTGTATTAACTTGTAGGCCTATGCATCTTACAAGACAATTGCAGGTTTTCAATAAAACACGTTAATTATCTACAACAACACACGCCATGGGAAATTCCAACAAAAAGCCAAAGATCTCAACAATTGCAGGTAATGAACAACTTTATTGTACTTAAATAAAGTAGGCCTATTTGTTCAGAAATTGAAAGGAGAATTTATTAAATCCTCTATATATGTATGCTAATCTAACAGCACAGTTATGTTATATTATCGTTTTATATTATCAGAAAAAAAAGTAGAATGTTTTTGTTTATTTTAATGGATTTTTGTTAATATATCTTCCTGTAAGTAAGGAAGTCTGAAATACTAATAGTCTTTTTTTCAGATTTAGTACATATAAATCTGTGCTAGAATAAAAATAGAGTTATTAAA
Organism: Physella acuta; assembly: GCF_028476545.2. Lineage (NCBI taxonomy): Eukaryota > Metazoa > Mollusca > Gastropoda > Physidae > Physella > Physella acuta. The sequence goes on from NW_026731636.1 coordinate 1,123,879, forward strand.
ATAATAAGTGACTTTCATTTTAGAAAATATGTTTCCTTTGTACTGTGAGAAAACCATGTCTAGATTCTTAATATTTTTTTCTAAAGATTTATCTTGCTGTGAAAACTCCAACAAAGTTGCACAAACTTGCCCAGCAGGTGTGTTTTGTCCAGGTAAGAAACAATAAACGTACGCTGAACACAATGTACACAATTATACATTTGATCTCGTTTAAATAAAGCATAACTAATTAGCCAAATAAAATAATTTTATATCATTTTTTAAAGCAATTTTAGTCGTTTCAAATGTTTTGTTTCCCTCTTCCTGTAGGAAACCATGAAGCTGAGATGTGCTATGGAGGAGAAGCTGATCTACACAAACATGTTACAGGCTGTACAAATAATCCAGGCCACACAGGTTTTATACCACTTAAAGATTTCAACGCAAGTTGTCTCCCCTCGCGTTTCCATGACGACGAGCTCATGTCTGAGACAATCAAAACATTGGCAGCCCTAACTGTCCAGGTAAAGACTAAATTCACCAGTCTAGAGAGACCAGAGTTTTACCCAGGCACTCAAGTTCCATATCCATGTTATAAGGACAGAGGAAGTCACGTGATGAGGTTTGGGACAGGGATGGTGTGCTACACAGAGAATGACAGATGTGGAACTTGTCGTTGTGCCAATTGTCAAGTCTCGGCCACACCCAGCAAAGTGTGGGGGGTTGTTGGTTTGGTGACAGCCACACACGTGGTGTTTGATGACAGTGAGACCAGACGGACCAGGTGTGTTTTAGGTTTTGATGACAATAAACGTCCAGTGGTCTGTCTTTATGGCTGGAAAGTGTGGTGGGCAGACATTGATAGAGACAAATGTCAGTTGAGACATGTGACATGTGACTTAGAATTGATTGATGAACTTGATAAGAAGTGTGAGCGCTTTCATTATCTACTTGAGAGGGTAAGGAACAAATACAGGAGATTTGTTGATGTGGACAAGGCGGCCGTTATAGTGTCACATCCTCATGGCTGTCCTAAACAGGTCTGTGTAGGACGATGGGCATACAAAAAAAAGATTGGTATCGGGATCAGGTATTGGTACACAACATGTACATATCCATGCGCCATTGCAGCGTTTGTCTACATGTTGGGAAATGAAAGGTTCGTATAAGTATGCCTATCGCCATCCCAACATTCTTTGTTGTAAACATTTCATTACATTTAAATGATTAAAACAAATCTTTTGATTGATTTAAACCGTTTTACCGTCAAAACTTGCATCTACTTTAATGTATTTTACGCACTTTACATGTTTAATGTTTTTAAAATATTTTACTTTGTAAGAAATGCTGGCAAAATTGTTGATCTAACCTTACCACACGAATTGTAACTTTACATATTTCATTGCATGCTATTTGTTTACATATTTATTACATACTAGAAAACAAATTTTCAAAATAACAAGAAATTGTTTTCTTGCTGCTTTCATTTTTATAGAGTGATTCGGATGTTGGCTAATTATAAAATGTGCAAATTGTTGTCCAACAAATAGTAATGCTAGTTTGTCGCTCTGATAGACTGACACTTGTGTAAACATTTTCTTTATTCTTATTTCTTCTAAACTAGGCATGCTGCCCAGCTTCGCTTAGGCTTTCGAAAACATTAAGAATTTGAATGCTTAATTAATTCGCCCGAGGGTCGGTCTACGACCTCAGGAGTTATGAAGAGGTTCCTACGTGGACATTTTTTTCGATTTATAGCTCATATAAGGCGCCGGTCAGTCGAAGTCAGTTTTGACCCCCCTCATGGAAGACTTTTCGGCCAACCGGCCCTCGTGTTCTGTCGCCCCAAGGCAAGATCCTGCCAAATTTGAAGCGTCTGCCGCGCCGGGAAGTGCCCTATCGGGCACCCGACAACTTTGCTTTATATATTATAGAGATTAGCAAATTGCATAGATAAACAAAGATTTCAATAAAGTAATTAAGGCCTGAAATACTTAAGTATAGAAATGTATTATTTGAATAGATTCTAGATCTAGGTAAGGTCTACATCTGTGTAAGTCTAGTTTTTCCGTAGATCTAGATCATCTAGATCTAGATCTAGAATCTTTAGATTTAGATGATCTAGAATATCTAGATCTAGATGATCTAGAATATCTAGCTCTAGATGATCTAGAATATCTAGATCTAGATGATCTGGAATATCTAGATCTAGAATATCTAGATCTAGAATCCTAAAAAATTTTTTTTTAAGTTTAGCCCGAGCAAAATTGTATTGTATAAATTTCATAGCGTACGTAGATCTAAATCAAATTTGAATGAAATAAAATAATAACCGTTTCAAGTGAATTATATTTTAAAATTTACTTGTTTGAGAAAAATAATTTATGAAATAGTTATTGGTCAAAACGCAATGTGCTTTACTACACGCTGAACGATATTAGTGACAAAGCAAAGAAATAACTAATTAGCTAAAAATCCGACACATTTAACATAACACAGGCACACACTGATTAAGTGACTTATATGATTCCGTTAAAAATCTGGCTATTTAAATCCCAAATTAGCCAGTTCCAAACAAAGATCTTGTATAAAATAATTAAGTCTTGAAATAGTTTAGGCCTAATATAGAAATTTATTTTTGGAATAGATTATAGAGTAGTTAGAGTCTAAATCTAGATCTTAGCGTCTACGTCTGGTTATTGCGTAGATTTAGATCTAGTCTAGATCTACAATCTAGAATCTCTAGATCTAGAATCCAAATAAATAAAATAAATTTTATGAGTTAAGGCCGGAAAAATTGTATTGTATACATTTCATAGTGTACGTAGATCTAAATCAAATTTGAATGAAACAGTTCATTTCTTTTTATTCTAAACACGGCAGATGACGTCATTAGTTAATGTATAAGCATTAGTGACGTCACAGTTTTATGCGTTCTTTTTCACATCTATTAATACTTTTCGTGTTTCATAATCAATATTGTTTTTCTACATTCGAATACGCCTTTATTTTTTATTTTTCTTCTTTAAATAAAATTGTGGTTATACATTTAAAACATCTAACATATTATTTTCAACAAAAGTCCGTATAAAGGTATCCATATATTGCTGCCGATTCTGACGTGATGTCCGGCGAAAATAATTTGCGGACAGAGAGAGAGAGAGAGAGAGAGAGAGAAGAGCGCACATGGCCTTTTATATATTAGGATACTTTCCAACCTGTGCTGGAGCACTCGCATGTTGAAATGCAATCATAATCTTCTCCCATATTTTAAGGAACTCAGCCAAATATTTTAAGAGTATATCTTCAAAATAATTTATTATGAATTTTCAAAATTTTTGTCCGTTCAAAGCACTTAATTTTGATGAATTTTGGGGCATTAAACTAGTGTTTTTAATTGACCCACAAGGTTGGTCCAGTCCAAGTTATAATCAGCAAATGTTTACTTTAACTCATTGAATATATCCTCTCCGGTAACAGTGCCACACATATTATAAAGGGAAGCCAGCTCTTGTGTTATGTTCACGTCTTCATCCACACCTCTAATGAACAGACGCAGTTGCGAGGTGGAGCAGCTGTCCAGCAACTCATCCATTACAATTATAAAATGGCGAAACTGTCTTGCCTTTTTCGCTACATGAGTCGTAATGATTTAACCCACGCCAGCAACTCGGCTACTTTTTCAAATTGTTTAGACTTTTCTGGGCAAAGTTTCTTAGCGCCGTCCAACAAACTTCTGGTAATAATGTTTTGAATTGTTTTTGATCGGTTGGAAGACATAATGCACTACTGCACACCTGTATTTTAATTCTGTAAAAACACAACATCAATGTAAGCGGCTGATCTTGACAGGATACACGTAAATTTCCATATTTTTCTTAGACAAAAATATCTCCACGGCCCGCACGAGAGGGCCTTGCGGGCGGCATCCGACCAGCGGGCCGAAGTTAGGAGACCCCTAAATACAATGAGATATAAAAAAAACTACTACAGATTGTTTACCATTTTAATGAATACAATACGATAACAAATATACAGCTTTCTTATTGATAATTATTGTATAAATAGATGTCACAAAGTAGCACTACGTATCAATAATCAAGTTGTCATCAAAAATATATATTCTTTTATATCACATTTCCGACACGACCTCAACATTATAGCATGTTAGCAAGAGTTCTATTTTGTATAGTAACAATAGGGTAAAAACTAAAGGCCTACTGAAACATGAGATTATATTATTTTACTTATTTTCAAAGTATAAAATAACATGTTTTAAGACGGTTGGAAATTTAAAATTCCGTGAATTCCTTAATTATATATTATATAATAATTCAATCATTTTATTGTTAACATTTCGCAATTTGCTTTAAAAACCAATGGAGCGTTTTTATATTGTTGTTTGATAAACACGTTAACAACAAACGATCGATTAAACAAAACAAATTCTTGGTTGGTTAATTTAAAACGTTCGCTCATATTGTTTAATTCTGAGTAATCGCTTTTTAGCGATCAATACATATTTTAAAGAATAATTTCTCATTACATTCTTAAAATTAATCAAGAGCAGAGGCTTTAAAAATAATTTTAATTATTATCTACAAGTGTTTAACTTGCTGTAGCTTTCTGTAGCTTTGAGCTTACACTTAAACCTAAAGAGCGTATCAAAACAATGCAATATTTCAAGACGTTTGCAGTATTTGTACTTCTAAAAGCCGTAAGTGGCGGTGACAAATGGTTTAACGTGGCGCTCTATAAACCAGCTTTTCAATCTTCCGAGTTTGAGTCCAACATCGCCAATAGAGGAAACGACGGTCGTATGAGTGGCAACATGGGCAGTGGCAATTGTATCCACACATCGCTTGAATACAACGGTTGCTGGATGGTGGACCTGATGGCTGAATACAACGGTTGGTGGATGGTGGACCTAATGGCTGAATACAACGGTTGGTGGATGGTGGACCTAATGTCTGAATACAACGGTTGGTGGATGGTGGACCTGATGGCTGAATACAACGGTTGGTGGACGGTGGACCTAATGGCTGAATACAACGGTTGGTGGATGGTGGACCTGATGGCTGAATACAACGATTGGTGGATGGTGGACCTAATGGCTGAATACAACGGTTTGTGGATGGTGGACCTGATGGCTGAATACAACGGTTGGTGGATGGTAGACCTAATGGCTGAATACAACGGTTGGTGGACCTAATGGCTGAATACAACGGTTGGTGGATGGTGGACCTAATGTCTGAATACAACGGTTGGTGGATGGTGGACCTGATGGCTGAATACAACGGTTGGTGGACGGTGGACCTAATGGCTGAATACAACGGTTGGTGGATGGTGGACCTGATGGCTGAATACAACGATTGGTGGATGGTGGACCTAATGGCTGAATACAACGGTTGGTGGATGGTGGACCTGATGGCTGAATACAACGGTTGGTGGATGGTAGACCTAATGGCTGAATACAACGGTTGGTGGACCTAATGGCTGAATACAACGGTTGGTGGATGGTGGACCTGATGGCTGAATACAACGGTTGGTGGATGGTGGACCTAATGGCTGAATACAACGGTTGGTGGAGCTAATGGCTGAATACAACGGTTGGTGGATGGTGGACCTAATGTCTGAATACAACGGTTGGTGGATGGTGGACCTAATGGCTGAATACATCGTTTGGTGGATGGTGGACCTAATGGCTGAATACAACGGTTGGTGGGGAGTGGACCTGATGGCTGAATACAACGGTTGGTGGATGGTGGACCTAATGGCTGAATACAACGGTTGGTGGATGGTGGACCTGATGGCTGAATACAACGATTGGTGGATGGTGGACCTAATGGCTGAATACAACGGTTGGTGGATGGTGGACCTAATGGCGGAATTCAACGGTTGGTGATGGTGGACCTGATGGCTGAATACAACGGTTGGTGGACCTGATGGCTGAATACAACGGTTGGTGGATGGTGGACCTAATGGCTGAATACAACGGTTGGTGGATGTTCGACCTAATGGCTGAATACAACGGTTGGTGGATGGTGGACCTAATGGCTGAATACAACGGTTGGTGGATGGTGGACCTGATGGCTGAATACAACGGTTGGTGGATGGTGGACCTAATGGCTGAATACAACGGTTGGTGGATGGTGGACCTAATGTCTGAATACAACGGTTGGTGGATGGTGGACCTGATGGCTGAATACAACGGTTGGTGGACGGTGGACCTAATGGCTGAATACAACGGTTGGTGGATGGTGGACCTGATGGCTGAATACAACGATTGGTGGATGGTGGACCTAATGGCTGAATACAACGGTTGGTGGATGGTGGACCTGATGGCTGAATACAACGGTTGGTGGATGGTAGACCTAATGGCTGAATACAACGGTTGGTGGACCTAATGGCTGAATACAACGGTTGGTGGATGGTGGACCTGATGGCTGAATACAACGGTTGGTGGATGGTGGACCTAATGGCTGAATACAACGGTTGGTGGAGCTAATGGCTGAATACAACGGTTGGTGGATGGTGGACCTAATGTCTGAATACAACGGTTGGTGGATGGTGGACCTAATGGCTGAATACATCGTTTGGTGGATGGTGGACCTAATGGCTGAATACAACGGTTGGTGGGGAGTGGACCTGATGGCTGAATACAACGGTTGGTGGATGGTGGACCTAATGGCTGAATACAACGGTTGGTGGATGGTGGACCTGATGGCTGAATACAACGATTGGTGGATGGTGGACCTAATGGCTGAATACAACGGTTGGTGGATGGTGGACCTAATGGCGGAATTCAACGGTTGGTGATGGTGGACCTGATGGCTGAATACAACGGTTGGTGGACCTGATGGCTGAATACAACGGTTGGTGGATGGTGGACCTAATGGCTGAATACAACGGTTGGTGGATGTTCGACCTAATGGCTGAATACAACGGTTGGTGGATGGTGGACCTAATGGCTGAATACAACGGTTGGTGGATGGTAGACCTGATGGCTGGATACTACGGTTGGTGGATGGTGGACCTGATGGCTGAATACAACGGTTGGTGGATGGTGGACCTGATGGCTGAATACAACGGTTGGTGGATGGTGGACCTGATGGCTGAATACAACGGTTGGTGGACCTGATGGCTGAATACAACGGTTGGTGGATGGTGGACCTAATGGCTGAATACAACGGTTGGTGGATGGTGGACCTGATGGCTGAATACAACGGTTGGTGGATGGTGGACCTGATGGCTGAATACAACGGTTGGTGGATGGTGGACCTAATGGGTGAATACAACGGTTGGTGGACCTGATGGCTGAATACAACGGTTGGTGGATGGTGGACCTGATGGCTGAATACAACGGTTGGTGGATGGTGGACCTGATGGCTGAATACAACGGTTGGTGGATGGTGGGCCTGATGGCTGGATACTACGGTTGGTGGATCGTGGACCTTATGGCTGAATACAACGGTTGGTGGATGGTGGACCTTATGGCTGAATACAACGGTTGGTGGATGGTGGATCTGATGGCTGGATACAACGGTTGGTGGATGGTGGACCTGATGGCTGGATACTACGGTTGGTTGATGGTGGATCTTATGGCTGAATACAACGGTTGGTGGATGGTGGACCTGATGGCTGAATACAACGGTTGGTGGATGGATGGTGGACCTGATGGCTGAATACAACGGTTGGTGGATGGTGGACCTGATGGCTGAATACAACGGTTGGTGGATGGTGGACCTAATGGCTGAATACAACGGTTGGTGGACATGATGGCTGAATACAACGATTGGTGGATGGTGGACCTGATGGCTGAATACAACGGTTGGTGGATGGTGGACCTGGTGGCTGAATACAACGGTTGGTGGATGGTGGACCTGATGGCTGAATACAACGGTTGGTGGATGGTGGACCTAATGGCTGAATACAACGGTTGGTGGATGGTGGACCTAATGGCTGAATACAACGGTTGGTGGACATGATGGCTGAATACAACGGTTGGTGGATGGTGGACCTGATGGCTGAATACAACGGTTGGTAAATGGTGGACCTAATGGCTGAATACAACGGTTGGTGGATGGTGGACCTAATGGCTGAATACATCGGTTGGTGGATGGTGGACCTGATGGCTGAATACAACGGTTGGTGGATTGTGGACTTAATGGCTGAATACAATGGTTGGTGGATGGTGGACCTAATGGCTGAATACAACGGTTGGTGGATGGTGGACCTGATGGCTGAATACAACTTTTTTTGGATGGTGGACCTAATGGCTGAATACAACGGTTGGTGGACCTGTTGGCTGAATACAACGGTTGGTGGATGGTGGACCTAATGGCTGAATACAACGGTTGGTGGATGGTGGACCTGATGGCTGAATACAACGGTTGGTGGATGGTGGACCTGATGGCTGAATACAACGGTTGGTGGATGGTGGACCTAATGGCGGAATTCAACGGTTGGTGATGGTGGACCTAATGGCTGAATACAACGGTTGGTGGACCTAATGGCTGAATACAACGGTTGGTGGATGGTGGACCTGATGGCTGAATACAACGGTTGGTGGACCTAATGGCTGAATACAATGGTTGGTGGATGGTGGACCTAATGGCTGAAAACAACGGTTGGTGGATGGTGGACCTGATGGCTGAATACAACGGTTGGTGGACGGTGGACCTAATGGCTGCATACAACGGTTGGTGGATGGTGGACCTAATGGTTGAATACAACGGTTGGTGGATGGTGGACCTACTGGCTAAATACATCGGTTGGTGGATGGTGGACCTAATGGCTGAATACAACGGTTGGTGGAGAGTGGACCTGATGGCTGAATACAACGGTTGGTGGATGGTGGACCTAATGGCTGAATGCAACGGTTGGTGGATGGTAGACCTGATGGCTGAATACAACGATTGGTGGATGGTAGACCTAATGGCTGAATACAACGGTTGGTGGATGGTGGACCTAATGGCTAAATACATCGGTTGGTGGATGGTGGACCTAATGGCTGAATACAACGGTTGGTGGAGAGTGGACCTGATGGCTGAATACAACGGTTGGTGGATGGTGGACCTAATGGCTGAATGCAACGGTTGGTGGATGGTAGACCTGATGGCTGAATACAACGATTGGTGGATGGTAGACCTAATGGCTGAATACAACGGTTGGTGGATGGTGGACCTAATGGCGGAATTCAACGGTTGGTGATGGTGGACCTAATGGCTGAATACAACGGTTGGTGGACCTAATGGCTGGATACAACGGTTGGTGGATGGTGGATCTTATGGCTGAATACAACGGTTGGTGGATGGTGGACCTGATGGCTGAATACAACGGTTGCTGGATGGATGGTGGACCTGATGGCTGGATACTACGGTTGGTGGATGGTGGATCTTATGGCTGAATACAACGGTTGGTGGATGGTGGACCTGATGGCTGAATACAACGGTTGCTGGATGGATGGTGGACCTGATGGCTGAATACAACGGTTGGTGGATGGTGGACCTGATGGCTGAATACAACGGTTGGTGGATGGTGGACCTGATGGCTGAATACAACGGTTGGTGGATGGTGGACCTGATGGCTGAATACAACGGTTGGTGGATGGTGGATCTTATGGCTGAATACAACGGTTGGTGGATGGTGGATCTTATGGCTGAATACAACGGTTGGTGGATGGTGGACCTGATGGCTTAATACAACGGTTGGTGGATGGATGGTGGACCTGATGGCTGAATACAACGGTTGGTGGATGGTGGACCTGATGGCTGAATACAACGGTTGGTGGACATGATGGCTGAATACAACGGTTGGTGGATGGTGGACCTGATGGCTGAATAGAACGGTTTGTGGACGGTGGACCTAATGGCTGCATACAACGGTTGGTGGATGGTGGACCTAATGGCTGAATACAACGGTTGGTGGATGGTGGACCTAGTGGCTGAATACATCGGTTGGTGGATGGTGGACCCAATGGCTGAATACAACGGTTGGTGGATGGTGGACCTAGTGGCTAAATACATCGGTTGGGGGATGGTGGACCTAATGGCTGAATTCAACGGTTGGTGGATGGTGGACCTAATGGCTGAATACAACGGTTGGTGGATGGTGGACCTGATGGCTAAATACAACGGTTGGTGGATGGTGGACCTAATGGCTGAATACAACGGTTGGTGGATGGTGGACCTGATTGATGAATACAACGGTTGGTGGATGGTGGACCTAATTGCTGAATACAGCGGTTGGTGGATTGTGGACCTAATGGCTGAATACAACGGTTGGTGGATGGTGGATCTAATGGCTGAATACAACGGTTGGTGGTTGGTGAACCTAATGGCTGAATACAACGGTTGGTGGATGGTGGACCGAATGGCTGAATACAACGGTTGGTGGACCTGATGGCTGAATACCACGGTTGATGGATGGTGGACCTGATGGCTTAATACGACGGTTGGTGGATGGTGGACCTGATGGCTAAATACAACGGTTGGTGGATGGTGGAGCTAATGGTTGAATACAACGGTTGGTGGTTGGTGGACGTAATGGCTGAATACAACGGTTGGTGGATGGTGGACCTAATGGCTGAATACAACGGTTGGTGGATGGTTGACTTAATGGCTGAATACAACGGTTGGTGGATGGTGGACCTGATGGCTGAATACAACGGTTGGTGGATGGTGGACCTGGTGGCTGAATACAACGGTTGGTGGATGGTGGACCTGATGGCTGAATACAACGATTGGTGGATGGTGGACCTAATGGCTGAATACATCGGTTGGTGGATGGTGGACCTGATGGCTGAATACAACGGTTGGTGGATGGTGGACCTGATGGCTGAATACAACGGTTGGTGGATGGTGGACCTGATGGCTGAATACAATGTTTGGTGGATGGTGGACCTAATGGCTGAATACAACGGTTGGTGGATGGTGGACCTGATGGCTGAATACAACGGTTGGTGGATGGTGGACCTGATGGCTGAATACAACGGTTGGTGGATGGTGGACCTAATGGCTGAATACATCGTCCAAGCTATAACTCTCACAAACAGGTAAGTAACGAAACGTTCAATAGTAATAGTAGTATTGTTTGAATATGTTTATGTAATAAAAGAAACTTTGTACTTTTATCTTTATGAGCAGCAACAAATAAGAAATGAAACGTCTGTTTAAGGAATTGAAAATGTTTAATGTTGGAACCATTCTCGAATTTCGTGGCAATCGAATGAATGGTGTAGTATTCAGTTTGGTGGACATATACTCATATATATCTATAATATAAGCGGGCTGAGCGTGCGCCAGTCCTTCCTTCCTTCCTTCTGTCATCGCTATAGTTTTTGGAACCATGAAAGTATACATCTCACCATGCTGTGCTTTTCAGTGCACCGCAGTGTCTTATTATAAGTAATGGAGTAGGGTTTGTTTATATAACGGCTTAGAGCTATTTTATAATTGCCACTGTTTTTACTTTTTTGCATAACGTAAAGAAAATATTAAATACACGCACACTGCTAAAATATTAAAAGTATTAATGTCAAATATCATTTTCGTTTATATTCCCAGAAAAAGTGGATACAATTCAATAACAAAATAACAGTACGGTAGAAAAATCAAATTAATTTAGCTCTTTTTTCTAATTTTGACAAAGGAGGTAATTTAAAAATACATTAAACTAACGCTAATAAAAATGTGAATGCAAATATACGGTCGTCATAGAAGGAATTAGTGTTGCAATAATATAATTAACAAAATGTGAATGCAAATTATGCGGAGGTGTAAGAGGAAACAATTGTTAGAAAATTATAATTAGCATGGATTGATAAAAGGCAATCTTTTATTTATTTTATTCACTGAATGTAGGCCCTACTGTTTATTACTTATAATTTTAATCAACTATTCAGCACTATTATAGACGCGTCATCACGTTCATTAGGTGCCCAATGGTTTTAGTTATGAAACTCTATTGTAATTTTTTAAAAATTAAAGTACTGGGAAAAAAAATGCGTGAATGGATAAAGTGAAATATTGTAGGTAAAACACGGATATTTTAAATACTGTTTATTTATACTGTTTACTAATTATTATTCTATCTTTTGGTTTGCGGAAAAGCTAGGCGTTTTATAGGAGAGGTGTAGCGAGGGGGGGGGGCATATGACCCCGGGTGCCGACCTTAGAGGGCGCCAAAGTGGGTTGGAAAAAATATGCGAGGGGGGGTGGTGGAAATCAAAAGTTTTAGGGCGTGGGAGACAGGGGTGCAAATCGAAAGTTTGAGGGGGGTGCAAATCACTGGAAATTGCGCGATTTGGCGCTACGGGCTAGACTGTGAGCAATATGCCTTTATGATTGCATTTAACTTGTGTTTATGTTATGAGTGTTGTGTTTGTTTTTTCGTTTGTGTTTTTTTTTTGCGTTCGTTTGTGTTGTGTTTAATTTTGTTCTGTTCCCAAGTTGGTTCATTTAAAAATGATTTACCGTGGCGGAGCACGGGATGCAGCTAGTATATATATATATATATATGTATATATATATATATATATATATATATATATATATATATATATATATATATATATATATATATATATAGGCCTATATATCTTTTTTTTCTTTTTTTTTTTTTTTTTTGCTGAAAACAAAACAATAGCTATATGTACTTGAAATAAAAGTACAGGAGCTGTTTTAAAAATTCGAAACTAAAAATAGAAAGCTTGGCCAAGGATGTTAAACCACAGAATATAACAAAATATAAATTATATTACAATACTGTGTAGCCTACACTTTAATGTTTGATTATGCAGTTAAGTATTAATTATGTAGCGGATTAGGTTATAGGTTATAACAATTGTTATAAAGGTGGGCTATGGGCGATATTACTTTTTTGCGACAAAAGCAAACAGACGAATGACACTGTCATCTCGACTTTGTCAATAACATTATGATATAATTCCTTTCACAAAAACTCGGTCTGGTACGCTACAAACTTTGTATTTGTTGTCGAAAGAGTTTACAGCAACTCAGACTATAAATAATTGTGTCTAAGTATTGGGAGTTAGTGATTGTGTCTAATTATCGAGGTTTAGTGATTGTGTCGGATTATCGTATATATGTGGTTGTGTACAAGTATCGTAGATTAGTGATTGTGTCGAATTATCGTAGATTAGTGATAGTGTCCAAGTATCATGAGAATACTGATTATGTCGAAGAATCGGTGATATGCAATTCTATTGGAGCATCATGAATGTTTGCTTGTGTTCAATCATCTTGGATTAAAGTTTTCTTCGATATATCATTCAATATATCATTCAATATATCATTGGTTATTGATGGTGTCGAGGAACTATACTCTAACAACACCTCGCTGGTCTTTTACATTATAACGATGGCAAAGCCAAAGACTTTTTTAAATACAATGTAGAATACAACTTGTTACATTTTGAATTTAACTTGTGCAAATTAGCTACTGAATCGATTCAAGCCAAGCAACCCCAGCCGCCTCCCTCCCCCCACACACATACCTCCCTCCAACCCATGCATTGTTGGGGTTCGATGGATTGTATCGATTGCTGGTGTGAGCGTGATAATGAAGATCAAAAGATATTGATCTATAATTGTTTTGTTGAATTAGTACCAAACAATATAAATATATTTTACATGCATGTTTGTAATAGATATGAATAACACGATGAACACCATATATACGTGAAAAATAATATCAAATCTAAAACATGACAATATCTAAAACTACTTCATTTATTATTGATGTCGGAACTTAAGAGCTTCAAAAATATTAACTCATCTTGTTTTAAAATGAATTAAAAAATAGATGTTCGTTTCACTTCTGTTTTTACTTAAAAAATAAAACCAGTTTTTTAAATGTAATTATTTCCTTTCTTTTCTTTGAAAATGAATTCGGCATGCATGTTTTTTCTTTCTATAAAGTTTTAAGAGTTTAGCTGTTTTAATTACATTATCAATCATCCCTCCGTCCGGACTTTTATTATTAAAAAGAACACACCTCTCTTCACATTCATCAAACAGATTTTTAAATTCCCCCTCCTGTTGCTTACACCATTCTTTAAAATGTTCTGTGCTCCCATCAAAGTTATCCCCGTGTGTCATCACTATGATACCGTGTTTAGAAAACACATCTGTGTGAAACAAACTCCTAACGTGAGCTACAGCGTCCTGTTCCTGTTTTGTGAACCTCTCTCCGTACTTTAAACAGTACACTAAAGCGTTAAATTTGCCTTTACAGAGTTCTAAAGCTTCCTTTTTCCGTTTTTCGGCTTCCTTGATACCTCCAGGCATGTCTTCACCCGTGTCGCCAATCCTCGACCCGTCCACAACGGTCAGTCTGACACCACCAACATGACCTTCACCTTTCATTACCTGATGATCCTCTGGTTTGTCCGAAGTACTTGCTGGTTTGAATTTTCCTGACCCCAGTAATCTGTTTCCTGTTGAACTTTTACCACTGCCTGTCCTGCCCACCATTAACAATACCACTTCCTCGCTTTCTACTTTTGCCATTTATCTGTGAAAACGTTGCAAAAAGAAAAGAAAAAAAAAAGTTTTATTTGTTGTATTTATTTTTTCAAAAAATCTTGCGAAATAAAATTTTGTTTTGTAACAAAAGTTCTTTTTCTTCGTTCTTCATTCTAGTGGTTGCAAGGGATTCACTCCAACAAAATTATATATATATATATATATATATATATATATATATATATATACATATATATATATATATATATATATATATATATATATATATATATATATATATATATATATATATATATATATATATTAGAGTTGTCTCTCCCAGCAGTCAAGCCACATCTGCCCGAGGGTCCAAGCTCTAGACTTTTCGGTTTAGCAATGAAAAGCTTTACCCTCTCGACCACGCCGACCCCGTTGTAGCTTTATTTTTAGGCGAACGCTTTGACTAACATGTATCTCATATCAACTTTCCATTCAACTGCCATAGTTATTTCCTCTTTGTTTATGTCTCTAATTCATATCTGCTGTTCTGCAACGTTGTTTAAACGTTATGTACGTTACTGGCATTGCCTCAATAATTTTCTTTACCAGATTGTTTTAATGTTTGTGTGCAGTGTTTTTGTGTGTCAAACAGTTCTTCTCATAGAATAACTTAGTCAACTTCTCTCACTCATTTTAGGAAGGCCTTAAGTAAAATCGCCCGAAGCTATTAATGTGAAAGAAAGGTGACTAATTAATGTTGCTTTTATACAAGTATATTGTGGTATATTTTAATCTAATATAATATATTATTAAATAATAAACCAAACGCAATGTCTATATATATCAATATAGGACCAAAATCAACTTTAAATAGCAATGTGTGAGAGCAAAATTTGCTATCCTAATATATAAAAGCTCATGTGCGCACTTCTCTCTCTCTCTCTCTCTGTACGCAAAATATTTTCGCCGGACATCACATCAGAATCTTCAGCGAAATATAGAGAACTTGATACGGACTTTTGTTGAAAAAAATATGGTAGATGTTTTAAATGTATAACCAACATTTTATTTAAAGAACAAAAATAAAAAAATAAAGGCGTATTCAAATGTGGAAAAACAGTTTTAGTTAAAAGCGTTTATAGTTGTGAAAAAGAACCCAAGAAACAATGACGTCACTAATGTTTATACATTAACTAATGACGTCATCTGCCGAGTTTAGAATAAAAAGAAATGAACTATCTCATTCAAATTTGATTTACATCTAGATCTATAGATCTACTCAACAAGACGTACGCTAAGAACTATATACAATTTTATCGGTCAAACTAATACAAATTACTTAAAAACAACATAATGACCATTGAATAGCCAGATTTTTAACAGAATCATTTAAGTCACTTAATCAGTGTGAGCCTGTGTTATGTTAAATTGTCGGATTTTTAGCTAATTAGTTATTTCTTTGCTTTGTCACTAATAAATAGTTCAGCGACCAATAACTATTTCATAAATTATTTTTCTCAAACAAGTACATTTAAAAATTAAAATATATAGGTCTATTAATTCACGTGAAACGGGTACCGATGGCTAGTATCTTGTATAAACAGCAACCATCTGTAAAGTAGAGTGGCTTCCCCTGAAATTCCAGATCTAGCTATAATTTACCAAAAAATAAAATTAAAAGATTGCTGCTAAGTTAACACGCTCGGTTGCATCTGATAAAAACATCGCTAATCTTTATTTATTACTGAAAAGTTTTAACACAATTATTTGAAAACAGTTGTGTAACTTTTAATACATAAGTGCTCTTAAAATTGCGAGATAATTATTACACGTTTATTATTTGCTTTTTTTTTAACAGTTCTGTACCCTTGATAAAACGGTTGTTCAGCTTACACCTTCTCCGCTGGAAAGAATTCCCAGGAAAACACATTTTCTAAAAAAGTCGAAAAGGGGAATCCCCATTGGTATGACGTGGAATGCTGAGCTAAGTAAACGGAGCATTGCGCTGTGTCTGTATGTGACTGTGTGTGTGTGTGAGTGTGTGTGTGTTTGTTTGAGTGTGTGTGTGTTTCTTGTTCATGAATAATTTATTTGTAGCTTTAAAATGTAAGCGGCAATGGTTTCCTACTCTTTCGCACTTCCAGTCTAGTGTAAGTTAAGTAAGAGGTTAGTGGCCTTAACAAGGTTATAACGTTGTAACCTGAGTAGTATAGTAGGTCGTGTTTGGACCGCAAGAGGAGGAGGAGGCGAGGGGGAGGAGGAGGAGGAGGGGAGGGGGAGGAGGAGGAGGAGGAGTGATTGATTATTTTGACCGTTATTGATTGACTTTTGCCCACCTGTTGCATATTTTGACCGTTATTGATTGATTCTTGACCACCTGTTGATTATTTAACCCGTTATTGATTGATTCTCGACCACCTGTTGATTATTTAACCCGTTATTGATTGATTCTCAACCACCTGTTGATTTTTGTCCCTGTTTTTTGACCAACTATTGATTTTTTCAGCCCGTTGTTGATTGTTCATTAAACAACTGTTGATTATTTTGACTAGTAGGTTATTGTTTTGATCGGTATGTTGACCACTTGATCACTTGTTGACCAGATGTTGTTTTACATTGTTTTATTAACGGTTATCATAGAGGAGGAGGAGGTTATTGTTTTGATCAATTGATCGATATATTGACCAGTTGACCAACTGACCACTTGAGCTATTGTTTTATTAATGGTCTTATACAGTTGTTGACCAACTGACCAGTAGTTGACCAGATGATCAGTTTATCGGTTGTTGACCAGTTGCCCATTTGTTGGTTGTTGTTTTTTTTTTTTTTTTTTTTTTTTTTTTTTTTTTTTTTTTTTTTTTATTGACCTGGACGACAGTCCGGCTTTAACAGTATATAGTAAAATAGTATTTCACCACCCTCCAGTGAGGGTGTGGGTGGGGGTGACGCGGGTGAAACCCGGGGGGCGGGGTGGGGGAGGTGGTAGCAGGTGGTATCCCTTCCCTTTGTGTGTTGCAATCTCATTCTCCCTTTGTCTGAAGTCTGTGTGAGCATGTCCTTTTGTGTGCCGCTACTCGCGTCATACTCAAAGGCAGGTGCTGTACCTCATTGTCTAATCCAACTCACGCGCCTTTACTATCGATTTTTTTAAAAGTCATGTTTAAACATGTTGACCGTATAAAATCTTTGTTGAATAGGACTGATGGATGTCGAATTCTACTCGTCCTAATATAAAGAGATACATCACGTGCCAACAGCCGGGCGGTTATTGCCCCCTTCCTGGTTTCTACTTGCTTGTTGTGTTTATGGCTTGCGTTTATATACACACACTCACACACACACAACTTACACACAACTTATATCACAACAAAAGACTTCTTATATTTTATGAATTTATTTCAACTTTCTCCAAGTCATCAAACGCTTTTAAAATATCATATCTCAGGGCGAGTAAACGTTCAAAGGCTACACGAGAGAGATTAATTCCAGAATTATTAGGAAATTTAAGATCTGTACCATCCATAAGATCTCTAAGGTTTAAAGTGTTTTTGTTCATGAATTGACTAACGATAGCTACTTTATAACCACTGTCATTCGTCGTTCGTATTTCCGTCACTTTATAACTACTCCTGGCCACAAGTATCCAATCTTCACTAGACATCTTGAAAGCGCGGAAATAAACGTTTATAATTAGTCCCAATAAGTGCAAGTGTTAAACGTGATATAAGTCGATCGTTAATATATTGTCGAGCCGGTGACGGTGAAAAAGGGCGGAGAATAAGTTTTAGGCTAGCTCCCCGAACTTTCTTCAAAACAAAATAAACTGCGTATAATCCACAGCTGTTGGTTACAATGTCTTGCAAAACTCTTGAATTGTAAACGAATGATCTGTTTGAATTATTTTTTATAAAAGTCAAAATGGCGGGTTCACGCGGTGGTAATCCAAAACTATCGAAATAAGTAAATTGCGATAGACCATTGAAAAAAAGACCAACCCAGTGGCTGCCTTCATCCTTGGACAAATCTAAATTTATAATGAACGCCGCTTGCTTCGTTCTATCGATACGAGTAGGTAGTTGATCGCACGCTACAACACCAAAGAGATTTGTGCGTTGTACAAATAAGTCTGCGGCCAGTATACTTTGTAGTTCTCTTGTGTTCATTTTCGTTTATAGGACGCTTTAGGCGGTGTAATCTGTCAACACTTGTCTCGTTTTTGAAATTTCTAACACCGAATCTAGTTCAGCATACGCAATAACTTGAATCGGTTCAGTTGTAACTTGTGAAAATTTAAGTTCAATAGAAACAGGTCCAGATTTAGCCAATTCAAATTGTTCACCATCCAAAAGACTGGGGCTTAAATCAAAAGCAAACAGGGTATAGCCGTTCTTAAAGTGTTTATAGTCTATCCCATTCCCAGCATCTTTTCCAACCATACCCAGAGAGAGGTTACTATTGAAAAATGCTCTAATGGCTTGATTCCTGTCAAAGTCCATGACCAGTGGTTTCCCCGATAACGATCGTCCATCAACGCTTACATTTAAATACGTCAAGTGAAAATGTTGAAAATTGAAGGGGTTTTTCGTCTAACTCCCATTAAAGGCTGTAGAGGCGACTAGTCCGAGGACTAATCGGGTGGGTGTTTGACTCATATACAAATTGTCTTGATTGTGACTTAACATTCCTTTCGGTATAGCAAAGGTCTTTATAACAACGCGTTTAAAAGGGTATTTTGCATTCATTCTCGTTAAAGCCTTTTCATGCGCGATAGAAATCGCCGGGTTAAGTCTGGCCTTTCTAACCACCAATGTTGCGTGCGTTATCATCGCTTAATACCCCTTGTTTTGGTCTGCTGTCAAGAGAGTGAAACTGTCTTTTGCGGGTGTAAGTTTAATTTTAATGTCAACCCCATTCAGCATATAGCGATCTTGGGTGAAAATGTCAGAGTGTATACGTCCCATCATATCGATCTCATGACTTTCAGCAGCGGTGGTGCGGCGAATCCTATACCCCTCATTATTGTCATCTTTGAACTCCTCGAAATGATAGGGTGTGTCCATCGCATATAGAGCGGCCGATAGAGACCCATTCTTGGCCTCACCCCCGTAATTTAACGTAGCCTCCAGATAGGCGCGATACGGATAGGTGTTCTCACTAGCGGTGATTAGTGTGTCGTTGAGAGAAATATCCACTTGTGAAAATAAACTGTGCAAAAAATAATTGATGGGTGCGACATCAGAGCCCTCTGGTATGGGATCACCATTCGCTAAGGTCACCTTAGCGCGCACGTGTAAATAGGTGTTGAACAAATCTAGATAGTCTTCACTGTTGCCAGAAATTGCAAATTCTATAGGTGCACTTTGTGCCAAGGAGGCTAGGGGATGTATTTCAACAAATTGACCCTCCTCGACGGCAGTTTGTGTCGGGGGTGTACTAAATAAATCCAATCCAGAATGTAAGCACTCACATGAACTTGGGTGAATAAGAGCCATGGTTAAGCAAATATATCTGAATACTTGGGATGCTTCTTCTTACGCTTAGCACACGCCTTCGAATGGTTGTGACTTGCTCTGTGTGTGAGTTTTATTCGTTTTTCAAAGGGTTCACCTGGTGGTCTCGACAGCGCACGCTTTCTTCTCAACCCGCTTCCTGATTGGTTTTGTCCCAGGTGATCAACGGCGCCTTGTAATAAACGATGTCCAGCTTCCTTGGCGTGTTCTTTAAACGATTCTCCAATGTTTCTTCCCGCTAATGCATCGTTTGCAACATGCAACCCGGTACTAACACCTTCTCTGAGTAAAGCCTTACCTCCCGTCGTCTTTATCCAAGGGAGGACCATTCGACCTAGGCCACTAAAGAAACTACCAATACCGTGTCCTCTCTGATTTCTTCAACCGATAAAAATTGGTAAACCATGACCGTACTGGTTACAGTAAAAATCTTCGTACAATTTTAGGTTTCGATGTAAAAGGGAATGTTTCACCATGGTGTGAGTTATTCCAAATCGAAATGTTTACGTGGTCGAAAATGGAGTGTCAACACTGACGTTCCACTTTTGAATGAGAGCGTTTGTCCCAACTCGTCGCATAAAAGTATTTCCACTGTGTCGAATGAAAATCGGTTCAGGGGGATGTAGTGGGGTTTGTCGTAAATATGAAAAACGGAACTTGGTTTATTCTCAACGATCGGTACGGTCCGAAGCAAAGGGACCATGACATCGCCAACCGGTCTCGTTTCTACGAGGTCACAATAGACGAATACCGTTTTTACTTCGTCTTCAGGGATATGTTTCTCTCTAACTCTACCAGGAAGATGCAAATAGCTTGTCAACTTGTCACGGACGGTACTTTCTATTCCTGTCGCAATTACTTTTACGACAACTTTCTTAAATCCCTTGTTACAGTTTGAAATTATAACTTCCACTTTTTGTTCATCAATATCTCTTTTTATTAGTTTTTTTATAGCGTTAACAAGCGAGTCTATGTTTTGGTATTTGGTCTGTCGTAATCCATGTATAAAAAGGTTAACGTCTTCACCTTCTGTGCTTGAATGATACTGGAGCCAAATTTCATGTTCTCTAAGCATACAAAATGCGTTCGGCATTTGAATCTAGACCAGACCAACCTCATAGTGCGAATTCACATCGATAGTCTGTGGTAATTTAACGAAAAAATGACCAGCCTCATTGTCTGGAAATACATTTGGTGATGTATTGCTAGGCAGGGTCACATAAAAACTCATTGTAAAATTTTGGTTCTTGCAATGGTTGGGTTAGGTAAAATATAACCGAGACAGCGGGATAACAATACGACCCAAAGTTTTCCCTCTTTGTCGTCGAGCGTTCCACGCGTCAGATTAAATAGTGAAAAAGCGATGACGACAAATATAACCAACATTTGAGACATGAAAACAATTTCCGGTCGTGTCCTTAGTCTACCGATCCAGCTCGAAATGGTTGAACCGATAGAAGACGTGGTGGATTTGGGTCTCACCTCACTCCCACCGAACGGTCTGAGCGTTTCTTCCACCACAGTCTCATCCATACTTAGGCTTTTCACTGTTTCAACCATCGTTAGTCTTTATATTTCGAAATGTCTCTAGCTGAAATCCAACTGTTGAATGAAGTGTTATAACCGAACCACTTGACTAAATACTCTTTACCACCGACACCCTTTCTTTCTTGTATAATGTGTTCGATTCGGTACACTTTTTTGTCCCCCACTTTCTGAAGCTCTTCTTTGTAAAACGATCCTTTCAATTCTTCACCCGAATCATCTTTTAAGACGTACGTTACGGGTGTTGTTGCGATAACTCGGCTCACCGTAAACAGTTCTTCCGTCCACGAAGGCGTATACCCCTTTTTAAAAGTGTGTCTGCTTTGCCCTATCCGTACACGATCACCTTCGTTAAATACTTTTCGATAAGTAATGTCCACTGGTGCGTATAAAGTATTCCACACCCTTTCTTGATTACTCAAATTAACATTCACGGGGGCCATGCGAATACTCCGATGGTATGAATGGTTATAATTGTTGATCAAATCGGCTACCACATCGATGTAACGAAGACGATTTGTTTTAGTAAAGTACCGCCACATTTTTTCTTTTAATGTGCGATTGAATCTTTCAACTATAGCCGCCTTAATATCTTCATTCTCAGTGGTAAAGAAATGCACGCCCTCTGCTTTAAGAAATTTTAAAAATGTCTTGTTGACAAATTCACTACCTTTGTCTGTTTGAAAATTTATAGGTTTTCTATTCGAAAATATTTTACGCACAGCCTTCACTAGCGCTTTACCCGATTTTTTCCTTATCGGAATTGCCCAGGCGAATTTGCTAAACACATCGATGCAAGTCACTAGGTAAGAAACGCCATCAGTCTCCTTTCGTAACGAGCGCATATCTATGAGATCCGCTTGAAATTGTTGATTTATTCCACCTGTGATGGTGGCGCGCCTTTGAAACCGTCGCCGAAGGGGTTTATGTAACGTGTAGGTATCCTGATGACTTAACCATTCTTTAATTTTTTTAGTTCCAATTTCAGGGTGTTTAAACACACCACCGTAGGCACCTGGTCTACTGGGGTCATAGTAATGTCTTGTTAGTGTTTGGTTTTTTCCCACTCGTCCCATTTGGTAGTACTTGTTTTAGTTTTCTTACTTCTGGTACGTTTCGATGGTGGAGTTTTTTCTACGTATGTCTTTTTATTTTTCTTCAAGGGGCGAATTTGAGAGTCAGGCGAGGTGGTTTTCGTTTTAGGTTCAGAGTCGGTTATGTCGATCGTTTCTTTTTTAGGTTCAGTTATGTTTTCTTGCTGTTTTGAAACCTCGGTCGTTGGTGTATTCACGGTGGATGGTTTCACATCGACTAAACCTAGGGGCTTGTTTCTATAATCGTTAAGTCGCGTTGTGTAGAGCTGTAGTGTCTTTTGATATTGTTTCACTTTGTCGTGTGGTGACAAATCTTCCCTATTTAAGATATGTTCCATTTGCGTATCCAAGAGGCGTAGACTATCGTTGAGTGTGTCGGGTGGTACATAGGGTTTTTGTTGCATAGACTCTAATATACGAGGATCCATTAAAATCATTTTTCTGGCCATCCTTAAAATCCCAAAACACCTTTAAGCACACCAAGGACTGGTCCGAGTAAAGCACCTATGAAACCTCCGGTCTGCAAAATTTCCTTTCGTCTTTTGACGGTCAATTTCTTTTTGCTAAGTTGTCTCAAGCTCGCTTTGTGACGACGCAGACGTCTCTTCTGAACCGGTGTGAGGGGAACGTTGCCTTTTAAGACATTGTGACAACACTCGCATAATGTTTTTACGAGGTGGGGCGAAGCATTTTTCACCACGGCTTTCACGACGGGTGGTTTTGCCCGAGCCAATAACCTTAACATTTCACCTTGTCGTTTTACCGACTCAGACATGATTGCTTTTTATTTTGGAACGTAAAAAACTTGTTGCTCGTGAGAAAAGATACAACTACGTAATCTCAGATTATCCGGTGTTTCCTGTCGAAGGTCGATCAACAAATAACCATGAGGGGCCGATGTCGCGTCCTTAAAACTCTCCTGGACATATGAAACGCGACCTGGGTACATTTGTTTTGCTAAATTTGTAATCTGTGAACCGTCCCTAGGGTTCTTGAACAGTACGATGTAGTGCGAATTGAGACTGATGGTTCTTTGTTCTTTATTTTTTCCGAATAGGTTTTGGACAATATACATGACACTAATATTACGATGATGACTACCTTTCGTAAACAATTTTGTAATTCGATCATCTGTTTCCACCATCAAATCATCTATCACAACTAGACGACGACGTTTTCCATCCCCCATTGAACCGTTTTCTATGTCAGGAAGACCTTCCACAAACTGAACGTTCTTGATAGACTCAAACAAAGGCTGCCACTCCCCGTAACAGTAATAAATTTCATCAGGTGTAGGCTCCATCATCTCTGACACCTGAGATAAAAACGTTTTAACAAATACCGTTTTACCACACCCGGTAGGGCCAGCTACCAGAGCCGTAAAGGGGTGTTTCCATCTTGGATCCATAGTTTCAATGTTTGAATTTGCTTTTAGTAACCCATCTTATATACGACACAGAGTTACATAACTTACATGCACAATTAATAAACACAATAAAATCACAAAAAAGACCGTTTCAATGTATATAATAATATATTTATTTATTTATTTAAAAAATCAACCCATCAGCATACAGTCATAAATTATGTCTTATTTACATATCTACATTAGTATAATATGTCGTTAAAATTTATAACTGTCCAAAGTCTTATATGTCTAGGGGAGATGTTGTTACATTGTCTGGCTGTACCTGTCTTTTAATATAAAAATAAGAAAGTGCATTTTTGTGTTGGGTGTATGTATAAACCCCGTTGTTGAGTGTCCTGAAACCTGTATTTATCCCACCACCCGGTATTTTTGTCGTGAGGACCTGCATAAATGTCTCTTTGTCTAGTGTGTTGTGATTTTTGGATAGGCCTTTGGTTGATGTTTTAGGATCGTTGTCTCCAAAACAGTGGTAAGACTTGCTACATAAAGATACCATCCCATCCCCTTCATATTCTAACTTAAACAACCCCGGTGTTCTTTTCTATTAACGTTTCCTATCACTACACCCCTGACAAGCACTAGCTACCGTACCCTTGCCGCTTATAAATTGTGGTTTATGTGAGTCGCATACTTCTGAGGGGAACCATTTGTCGTAAATGTCAAAAAAATCGTGTTCTAGTCCCGGTCTTACGGCTTTTAATAAGTCATCGGTACTTAAGGCTAAGTATAAACTGTCAGTGTCCATCTCGCAGAGTTGAAAGTCGGTTCTATCTATATATTTGTCTATAAAGTCATAATAAAATTCTAACATCCTAAGTTTAGCGTATTGATAAACGAAAAAACCTATCTGTAGGGGAAGATCCCAATCTATTTTCTTTTTTAACATTTCTATTTCGTAAACTCAGTCGGAAAGTTGGGTCATTTTTTTAAAGCGCGGATTATTAATACAACGTCCGACATCCCTATCACTACAGTAAGCTATGTCCGTATGTCGTGCTTTATTCGTTATCGTTTTACCGTAAGCCGCGTTTCCTAACAATTTCATTGTCTCACTAGTAATTGCGTTATTGACGTCTATATCCCCCTGTCTTCGCGCGTCTGAAACAGTATCCCCAAAGGTCTTAAAACATGAAACCGGATTATATTCTACCACTTGATAAATTTTAGTCACTACCAACTCATGATTTAAATACCACTTTAAAAGAGGGGTCGCTAATAAAATTTTCTCCCCTTTAAAGCTACCGATTAAAGTACGTCTACCGCTTGTCAATAATTTATTGTCGACCGCGTATTGTCTCATAAACGGTCCGATGTCGTCTCGCGTAACGTTAGTATTTTTAAAAATCGGTGTCATCTCACTAAAGTATTCTCTTAATCTATCCGGCACTGTAATGTCGCATTCTACCAATCCAAAACACGAGTCGTCTAAAACAGAATCGATGATCTGTTTTTCAGTCAGGGGCCAGCTTTTACCATAGGTCGGTGTCGGTGTCTTTTGAGGTTTGTCACTAGCTTGTAAATTTTTTTAATATTTGGGTCAAACTGTTTAGTGGTAGCCCACTCACATTCCCACATTTCTACGACTTTAACGTCAACAGTATCGGTCAGGTACTTCGTAATTTCGGTTGTCTTTTTAAATAAGTCAGTCAAGGGTCTATTACTAATAGGGTTTACTGTCCTATCTTTAGTTAAGGGACAGTCAGGGTGTCCGTGAAAGAGGCAGCCATGGAACTGATAAACGGTTCGAGCCTTCGAGTCCCACCCGTCTACTCTTATATGTCGGGGTCCTAAACTAACTTCGCCCCCGTTAAACGCCGTTTTTAAAGTTACTCCCTTTGTTGTTGAAACCCACGATAACCACTCCCAGGCCTGTTCCCCATAACGACTAGCTCTACGCGGTTTAAACCCATCCTCACTATTTCTAATAATCGGAAATCCTGTCGGCATTTTCTGCATTAAAGACCATAAATAAAGCGCGTTCGCGTCGTACCCCTTAATTGCCTGTACCACTTTATTTCTAGCCCCCCTAATGAA
Organism: Physella acuta; assembly: GCF_028476545.2. Lineage (NCBI taxonomy): Eukaryota > Metazoa > Mollusca > Gastropoda > Physidae > Physella > Physella acuta. The sequence continues at coordinate 1,149,959 of NW_026731636.1, forward strand.
AGTTGCCCCCTTTTCGTGATGTCTATGAAAAATTATGGAGGGGCCCCCTACGATATTTTTTCTTATTGATGAATGTAATTCTGATTCGCGTTCAGAACACAAAGAAAAAGAAACGTCTTCTGAAAGTGTTTTAAAAAGATATTTTAATGTAACCCCGGGGACAGAAATCGCGTCTTTGAAAATATCAACCCCTAAATTTTGATAAAAGCTAGTTTGGCGCTCGAGCGCCTCGATAAAGGGCTTAACATCGATATTATTATAATAAATAAGAAAATCTTTAAAAGTCTCCATCCCCTTCTCTACCCAAATTTGCTCACACGTCGCGTACTCCTCGTCCGAAATATTACAATTTTTTAAGGTGGAAAAAAAGGCCAAATGCGGAGGTAAAGACGTTTCATCTAACACGGCTAAACTTTTTACGTACTCGTACGGGAAAAAACCTTTGGTCTGTTTAACCTTATACGCGGCGAGATATTTACTATAGCTAAACCCCGGTGCTAGATAATTAATTATATCTAAGAACTTTAATGTATTAGTTGATATACACATAAAATTATTATTTCTTTTCACGACGTATTTAAACGGTGTTTGTTTATCTTCTACTTCTTCTTCTTCTTCATTAAAACTAGGTCCCGCTTCTAACCCTTCTGTATTTGAATTAGCTAAAAAGTACTTTATAAAATATGGTTTAACGAGATTAATATCGTATTTCCCTGAATTAAACCCTATAACCGGCATTTGTCTCAAATAGTCTTCTAACCTATCGCTAAGTATCCTATCAAACCCTTTCTCATTAGATTTATCATTACTACCCCTAGATTTAGGTGGATATAGCTCCCTTATTTGGTTAAAAATAGGCTCGAACTGCTTTCTCAAAATATCATAAGCTGCCTCAGCGATTGTATGTAGTCTGTCAATAACTCTAGTCACTAAGTCTTGGGGGTCACCAGTCGAAATAAAACATATGGGTTCGACGAACCCATCTACGTTTGATGCAATCGCACACGACAAGGGTACGTGCTTGGCTACACTTGTTGTTGATCTACCTAACGTGGGTAAGTTTGAGTGGTCGAAAAAACACTCAAAATCATAAGTTGCTCTAAAGGGGTAAACAAAGTTACTATCTACATCTACCCCATATCCTTCTAAAAACTCGCAAATTGTCTTCTGTGTCTGATAAACCCCTCCCTTATACCTATCTACTGGTTTACCCCCATTACACCCTTTCACGTGTCTGTTTAATTGCGTAACGGTGGGCCATAATTTATTACACATAGAACACGCGAAAGAGTGCCCCGCCCCATCTATATTATTAATGTATATAAAATGATTATTAAAAAATAAAAGATATAATGTTTCCCTAAACCTATCACTACTTCTAAGTTTGGGACAAAGGATCTGATTTTCTTTAAATTCAAAAATATCAATATTTATATTAAAACAGGACTCTAAGAGGGGAATTTCGACTAAACTAACCCCACTAAAATTATCCAAGGTCCCGAGACCTTGATATTCTTGCCACTGTTTCGCGAGTATTTGTGTTGGTTTTCTAAGATCTTTTGTGGATGCTCCTAAGTGTGTGGCTAAACATCTAAAAAAAACAGAAATTGTCTGTGTAGGGTTTTGAGTGTGAATCGTGTTGTAAAGTGTTAAAGGCGTGATTATGTTTGATGAAATCGGGAACGTCTGTGAGAAGGCAACCTATGGGGAATTCGTTAAGGTGATATAGATAGAATGTGGTGGCTGGAATGATCTCAACGGCGTATTTCGTATTAGGTCTATTGTGTTGTGCGTAGTTTAGAATGTCTGCTGTGTTTAAGTGTTCTAAAAAATCTTTAAAATCTACTCTATTGTTAATTAATTTGGGAAGTTCTAAGACGCATGCATTGTTGTTACTTGAGTGAAAAAACCTATATTCCCCTGTTTCTTTATGTTTTAAAATGGTATGGTGACTATAATTTATTTTGAACCGCTTAGTTCGTGTGTTAAATATGGTATCTACAAGTTTTGTATCCCAGTCTATTGGAGTAGTGTCTAGTGGGCTGTGAAAAAAATTGAATGTGGATATATGTTTGCCTGTAGTTGCGTGTGTCTGTATGGAGTGCCAATTGTCAATGTATATGTTTTGTAATTCGCTGTTTAAGTTGTAAATGGTGTCAATTTCGTCGAACGGTAAGTCTAAGTCGTTCATTTCCTCTAAATCTATGTCTACCACATCTCCCCTTAGGGCATCTACAAGTATAGCGTCGGTGTCTACATTAACGTTACTATCGTTGTGAGGTGTCTTTAGGCGTTTGTTTGTTGTTTCGTCATAGGCCCTTTGTCTCTTTAATTGTATAGGTAGGTTGTCTGTTTGTCTGTCGTTTGATGATGCAGGTTGTTCAGTTTGTGTGTCAAATGTTAATGTCGGTTGTTCACTTTGTCTGTCAGATGCTGATGGGGTATCGATTGGTGTAAGTAGAGTGGTGTGTGCTGTGGTGGTGTGTCGTTTCAAATTGTCAGGTCGTGTGAATATTTTGCCACATTCTGTGCACTGATGTTTTCCTCTGGCGTGCGCAGTAGCTTGATGTCGTTTCAAATTGTCACTCCTGTTGAAAACACGTGGACAGGTGGCGCATTCGTATCTGTTCATGGTTGAGTGAGTGGCTGGATGGGTGGTTTGCATCTCAGTCTGTCTGTACAAGTAAGAAAGAAAAAATAAAAAATAATCGTAAATAAAATTAAAGTAAATATATTTGACAACTTATTTAAAAAATAAATAAACTTTAATTAAAGGGTATAATCGTATTTTTATATTAACGGGTTAATTCCATTAAAATATATAAATAAAATAAAATAAATAAAATAAACAGTATTGAACTTACTTTTTAATGTTAATGTCTAAGCCGGTTTGAGAGCTGTCAGTCGGAGGGTTGCTGTATGTGGGTGGGGTTGGGTGGGTGGTTAATTCAATGGCTTGTTCAGTGGTTAGGGTTGACTGTATAATAAAAAAAAATAAAAAAAATAAAACGAATACCAATGACTACTTATTTTAAAAAATTAAAGATATAATTAAAGGGTAAAAAAAAAAAAAAAAATAAAGTTCCCTTTTTCTTAGCTGTTGGTATATAGGACAAGTGCAGTAGAGTTCACTTGTTTCTGTAGCTTCAGTATATGAAGAGTTAGTGTGGTCAGCACTATTTACTTTCCCTAACGTAAGTCAAGACAACAAAAGTACTCAGGGGCGATTTACTGTCTTGAGTCCGGATTCGAACTCGTAACTTACAGATTAACAGTAAAGCAAATACATTCGACTATTAATTTAAAAAGATAAATAAGATTTAATTTAAAGGGTATAAGCGTATCTTCATTAGTAATCTAGGGGTGGGTCAGGTGTACATTACAAATTAAAGCTAGTACATTTAACTCCAAGAAAATAAATAAGATTTAATTAAAGGGTATAAACCTATCTTCATTAGTAATATAATGGCTGGGTTGGGTGTATATTACAAATTAAAGCGAATACATTTGACTACAAGAAAGTAAATAAATAAAAAATTTATTTAAGGGAATAAACGTATCTTCATTAGTAATATAATGGCTGGGTTGGGTGTATATTACAAATTAAAGCGAATACATTTGACTACAAGAAAATAAATAAATAAAATTTTATTAAAGGGAATAAACGTATCTTTATATTCGCTGAGTTAACTCCCTTAAAAGAATATATATATATATATATATATATATATATATATATATATATATATATATATATATATATATATATATATATATATATATATACATATATATATATATATATAATAAAAAATAAAAATATTAACCTTACCTTAGTGCTGGATGATGTGAATGTCTAAGATGAAGTGAACTCGGAATGACAAAGTATGCGGTCCGTAGCAGTATAGTTAGTTCAGTGGACGCGGTATCACAAGGTATGTAGTCCGTAGCAGTATGGCTGGTTGGCTGGACGTGAAGATGAGTTGAAGTCTTGAGAAGTAGTGTTTGAAGTAAAATTTCGTCTGAATTTATACTTTATGAACGCGTGGGTCAATTATGCAGGCGTGGGTCACGCAGATGTGGAGGTCATTGAACTCTACTGCAATCCTTGGTTTAAAAACAAAAACATAAATCCTCACTATGAACGCGTGGTCTAATTATGTAGGCGTGGGTCACGCAGATGTGGAGGTCATAGAACTCTACTGCAATCCTTGGTTTAAAAACAAAAACATACCTCGTCACCTGCTTGATACATAAAATCAAAAATCTAATTTCTTTATCTCGCCTGTTTCACGCTTGCGCAGTGAAACGAGTCGTCCCTTTGGACCAAGACGCGGTCGGGTTTTCAAAGCCTATTGTCCAGCGCTCAGCTACTCATACAATGGGTATTGTTCTCACAGAATACAATGGGCGGCCGACGCGTGCCCGTGTTTCGCTTGTGCGTGGAATTTGTAAACATTACTACATGCTAAATTTATTCAAAATTCTATACGCAGACACCGTGAGTGTAAACAAGGGGGAGGGTGGAGCGGGCCATTGTGTACTGCATACCAGGATTGACGTGCGCGTGTTTTAACACTTACGATTGGTACCGAGTTTAGCGCCGTAATTTTTATCGACTATTCTATAAGCAGACAAACGCGGATGTTTATACAAAGGTTATTGACCTCACAAAGTACAAAAGAAGATGGTCGCGTGCTGCATCACCCGCGATTTCAGGAGGTCGTTGAACTACATTACCAACTGTTCGCGGTTTATTTTGTTTTGGTGGAGCTAGCCTAAAACTTATTCTCCACCCTTTTTCACCGTCACCGGCTCGACAATATATTAACGATCGACTTATATCACGTTTAACACTTGCACTTATTGGCACTAATTATAAACGTTTATTTCCGCGCTTTCAAGATGTCTAGTGAAGATTGGATACTTGTGGCCAGGAGTAGTAATAAAGTGACGGAAATACGAACGACGAATGACAGTGGTTATAAAGTAGCTATCGTTAGTCAATTCATGAACAAAAACACTTTAAATCTTAGAGATCTTATGGATGGTACAGATCTTAAATTTCCTAATAATTCTGGAATTAATCTCTCTCGTGTAGCCTTTGAACATTTACTCGCCCTGAGATATGATATTTTAAAAGCGTTTGATGACTTGGAGAAAGTTGAAATAAATTCATAAAATATAAGAAGTCTTTTGTTGTGATATAAGTTGTGTGTAAGTTGTGTGTGTGTGTGTGTGTGTGTATATAAACGCAAGCCATAAACACAACAAGCAAGTAGAAACCAGGAAGGGGGCAATAACCGCCCGGCTGTTGGCACGTGATGTATCTCTTTATATTAGGACGAGTAGAATTCGACATCCATCAGTCCTATTCAACAAAGATTTTATACGGTCAACATGTTTAAACATGACTTTTAAAAAAATCGATAGTAAAGGCGCGTGAGTTGGATTAGACAATGAGGTACAGCACCTGCCTTTGAGTATGACGCGAGTAGCGGCACACAAAAGGACATGCTCACACAGACTTCAGACAAAGGGAGAATGAGATTGCAACACACAAAGGGAAGGGATACCACCTGCTACCACCTCCCCCACCCCGCCCCCCCCCGGGTTTCATCCGCGTCACCCCCACCCACACCCTCACTGGAGGGTGGTGAAATACTATTTTACTATATACTGTTAAAGCCGGACTGTCGTCCAGGTCAATAAAAAAAAAAAAAAAAAAAAAAAAAAAAAAAAAAAAAAAAAAAAAACAACAACCAACAAATGGGCAACTAGTCAACAACCGATAAACTGATCATCTGGTCAACTACTGGTCAGTTGGTCAACAACTGTATAAGACCATTAATAAAACAATAGCTCAAGTGGTCAGTTGGTCAACTGGTCAATATATCGATCAATTGATCAAAACAATAACCTCCTCCTCCTCTATGATAACCGTTAATAAAACAATGTAAAACAACATCTGGTCAACAAGTGGTCAAGTGGTCAACATACCGATCAAAACAATAACCTACTAGTCAAAATAATCAACAGTTGTTTAATGAACAATCAACAACGGGCTGAAAAAATCAATAGTTGGTCAAAAAACAGGGACAAAAATCAACAGGTGGTCGAGAATCAATCAATAACGGGTTAAATAATCAACAGGTGGTCAAGAATCAATCAATAACGGTCAAAATATGCAACAGGTGGGCAAAAGTCAATCAATAACGGTCAAAATAATCAATCACTCCTCCTCCTCCTCCTCCCCCTCCCCTCCTCCTCCTCCTCCCCCCCCGCCTCCTCCTCCTCTTGCGGTCCAAACACGATCTACTATACTACTAACCTGCCAACATGAGTTGTCTCCCATAATCAGCCTAGTACAGATTGACTTACATTATGTTATATTATTGCAATACCAGTCATCTTTTCGTGCCCTCACATTGTATATATAATTATGACTTTAGTCCTTACCGTGTTCGTTTTTGTGTGTGATATTTATATTTCGGGATTTTAAAAGTTAAATAAAACAGTTGCGTTCAAACATCTATTAATGTGTAGTTTCGAAAGTTTACCATTGGTTTCAAAATGAGTATATCAATAATAGACGTTACCCGATGTAATAAAATAATAAAAAATTCAATCATTACATCCATCATTACATCCTTTTTATTATACTGAGTTCGGTAAGGAGTAAGGCTAAAACAAAAACGTTTCATCGAAGAAAAAATAACTCAAAATTTTATCAGTGAAATATCACCATGTAAAAATATAGGAATGTGATCATAACATAAAAAATGTATTTAAACGCTGAAAAAAAACTGACTATATGATTAAACATCGTTGTTGTATATGCTAAAAAATAAATCGAAGAACACATTAACAGTTTAATGTTAGAAGCGAACTAATAACTGTGACTTATGGATGGATAAAATATATTTAATTAAGAATGTGTATATTGATTTTAAAAAATGTATTATAATAATTCAAGTTCATAAATCAGTCATTAACATCGAGACTTTAAAATAAAAATAAAAAACTACACACACGCAGACACAAATAATGTTTACAGTTTTCAACAGATCTCGATGATTTTAAAAATGTATTATAGTTCAAGTTCATAAATCAGTCATTTACATCGAGACTTTAAAATAAATATAAAAAACTACACACGAGCAGACGCGAATAGTGTTTACAATTTTCAACAGATCTCGCTCTTTAAGTACATTAATACAAGTTATCCTTAAGCTCACGTCTAAGCTAAGAATCCCTGTGACGAGTTACGTTAGCTCCTGTCATCAAAGTATTTCTACAGGCAGATCAGTCATTACTCCTTCCAACCAGCAAAATATTCAACATGATACTGTGGTATTTTGTTATAATGCTCTACATAACGAGATATGTAAAATACTTGTGATTACGTATATATAAGTAATCAACACAAATGTTAAACAGTTTTGCTCTATGGTTCGGAGACCTGGAGCATTACCATGACAAATGCAGACAGGCAACAGCTACAGTCGTTGTCAAATAGATGTTTTGAATTATGTTCTGAGTTTTGATTCCACGTGAAAGTGGTCAAAACGCATTCACTAGCTCTACACTGTAAATACACTTTTTTACTACCACCTTTGTTTATTTTAAATTCGTTAACGTTCTGTGATTTTCGTCAACTGATGCCTATTTGAGTGTCTTATCACGTAGACGTGTTTTTATGTACTTTAATTAAACTCACCCGTTTTTTGTCTTTGTTACTGAAGAAACAATTTTTTTAAACAATCGTCCAATGTTAAATGTTGTTATTTTTGGAAATAGTCCCTCTGCATTTTCAGTACTATCGCATTTAAAATCTTTACGCAAAGCTTTTATTACAATTTCTGCATCAGTACAAGAAATTTCACTTGCAAAAAAGCTCCTAATAGTATTATCTACATTAGTAAAACTGATTTCTAGTTTGTTGAGTTCTCTATTAATTTCTTCATGTATTTCTTTTTTAAGAACATCGCTGTTAACAGTCGACCTATTAAAATTCTCTCTTTCTACTGATATTCGGTCTTTAAAATACTGTGATTTAGTTTTCATTTCCTCAAAACCTTTACAGTTATTAGCTTTCATTATATTCTCAGCATCCTGACAATAGCTGATAAAAACTAACTGAATGACTCCAATTTTGTCTGTTGATGGCATATATAATAAATTTTGTTCACGAGCAGTCTGGTGATTTTTAAAATCTGTCAGTGTATACGGCTCTTGTTGTTGACTTAATTTATAAACGAACTCAAACACTTCATTACGGCATTTGTGTTGTGTGTTGTCGGTGCTATTATTAAACATCAACACAAAACGCTTATTGCAAGCCATATACAAAAGTTCAAGATAGCCATCTTGCCAATCACACCATTCTTTGAATGTAAACAATTTAAGATCATCACTAAATATATCACCGTGGGTAAACAAAACTATACAATATTTTCTTAAGAAATCATCTCCAAAGAAATCTTTCAGTGAGAGGATTAAGTCGTGGTCTTGCTTAGTGTATCTTTTGCCATATCGCAATACTAATAGGAAAGCAGTAACGCCTTCTTTAGCTGCATTCATAACTTTGATTGCATTTTCATAGAACTGCACCATCTCTTCATAAATACACATATCGTCAACTGATGGCATGTCGAACACTTGAATATAATCATAAGCAAAGCCAAGAGTTGGAGATACGGTAGTGTTGTTTAAAGATCGACCCATCAACGTATCCCTGCAGGAAGTTTTACCGTTGCTTCTTCCGACGAGCACCACTTTATGTAGAGCACCTGAATAAATAATTTTGATTTGTTTGACATTGTTAGGACGTTTTTAAAGACACCAAATATTTTACTATCTAAAACTGCATCTTAGCTTGCGATTTGTTGGTTTATTATATTAAATTATGTTATTGATCTTTTTTTTTAAATGCTTACCTGTTGCAACAAAATTATCATTTTTCAGAAGATCTAAAGCTGTCGGTCGATTGTTTGCGTGTTTATGTAATGTTTTCGTTAAAAAACAAATAAGATCATTTGATGGGGTTATTGATGTTCCAAGTGATGGTATGTTCTCCATCTGAATTTGAAATGGGACATGATGATCTAGAAATTCCATATACGGAGATTTGGCTGTTATCATCTCTATCACGGTACACCCGACACTCCTGAAATAAATGTGGGAATAAGATTATTTTTTTAAGTAGTGATTTTACAACTGACTTGAAATGTATTTTTAAACGTGAAAATCTTTACCTCTACGTTTACAATAGTTCATTTTTTATCAACACAATTTATACACATCATTATAGATTTTTTAAAGATTTTTAGAATGTTAATGTTAAAAATTAAAACCAAAGATTTGAAGCGTCAGCAAATTTAAAATATCATCAATTTTAACTAAATTTAATGTTATACGTACACACAATTAAAAGAGGAGATTGCTAACCTTGTATTTCATGCAAAGATAAATTATAACATGCGGTTCTTGAAAATGGTAAAATATTTAGCACATATACATTAAATATTCAAGTTATTTATTTGTCTTACATTTGAGATGTTGTGAGTAAAAAAAAACAATTAACCATATATCAGCCTTTTCGTTATGCTTGAGGTTGAGCGCCTCTACATCCATAATTTCTGGTGCCATCCATCTTGTAGTACCAACACCAGACGTTGATGTACTAGAAACATCTTGAAGGATTTTAGAAATCCCAAAGTCTGCAAGTCTGACATGGCGCTCATCTTGCATTAGAACTTTGTCCCCTGTAATATTGAATATAACAATAGAACAAGTGCATACAATGTAAGAGTAATTAAAATAGAATAAAACGTTGTATTAGTTAGCGTGATTTTAAAAAACTCAAACTACTAGGCCACTTCTAAACTCGCTTTTAAAACCGACACACATTTTTAATAGAACATCATTGTAGTTGGACAAAATATTTTAAGTCAACATTGGAAGCTTCAGACCTCGAACAATCTGTTGATCAAGGATACGTCACTGTTTATAACACAGCTTCTCTTTACCCAAAAATCATAAGTATGTAGGCTATATGTCCTTTTTTTGTTTTTATGTTTATCTGTTCCGCTTGATAAGAGCTTCTGCACTATGTGTAGAACAGTGAAATTCTGATTTATACAGAGGCAATCGTTTTTTCCCCCCAAAATGTTATGAACAAATATATTTATAGACGACAATTAATGTTCATTTGCAAGAACACCTCTTTATTTATAAAAGTTCAGAACAAATACTTCATTTACTTAGTTTCGCAACACACATGGCTTCCATGGAAGACAGTTTTGCCCACTTAAAAGATTAGCTCATTCTATAGCTAAATTTGTTGTCGGCTATAGCTTTAATAATGAGTCTGTTGGCTATTTTTATTAGGTTCCATAACTATAATCATTTTTTAATAGGATACGCTTCACTATTATTCTAATTTGAGTATACAATAAATGTATTTAGATATACCGTTAAACATGATTTAGCGTGCCAGTGAAAAGATAGGCCAAATCCAAATTAATAAGTTAAAAAGAAAAACAAGTATAAAAACACAATAAAAACTGTATCCGAGGAAAACGGGTAGTCAAGTATACTTTGTAGAAATAATTTAACCCTTATCATTATTACAATCGGATTGTTTTGAGTCGGGGACCAATCCATTCCAATGCTATTGTAAAGACAAGGCGAGCGCATGTGTACGCGCTATAATCCTAAGCTATTATGAAGTTATGTAAATTGTATATGTGTAACTAATGTTTATAATTAAAACAACACTTATTACGTACAGAAATCTGTAATAAATCTATTCATACCTTTATGGGTTATTAGTGTTATTTTACAATCAGTTGTACTGTATTGACGATGGAGGGGTGGCTCAGACACCCGAGTGGTTGAAATATACATATTGTAACACGGCACAAATTACTTTTTTCCGTTAACAATGGGTACTGAACACACTCAATCTTTGTTTTTTGTTTTAATTTACTCACATAGAAAGTGTGCAGTGGGAAATCTCAACGCGAGCAAATGATATTAATTCATCGTTATCATTTTGACGTTAGCATGCATAAATAATTCATGTGTTATTCATATGAGATTTGTACTCAGAAAACATTTTTAGAAATATTTCCCATGTTTTTAAAAGACAAAAAAAAACGAAGCTGAGGTGTGATTTCTTTTTAAATGTGTATAGTAAAATCATCTTTCTAGCAAATGAAGGAATAGTGTGTTCAACTACACGCTCTGAAAAAAAAGCATGTTGGCTTAGGTGTGACGTCTTTTAGATATGAGTGTTTGGCCTTTTATGACAACGTGTGACAGTGGGGAGAGTGAAGGGGGGGGGGATGGGAAGAAAAAATCGTCAAGAAAGCGTTACGTCATTTATGAATGACCAATAAACTCAAAGTTATCCAAAAGGATAATGGGTTTAGTAAGTAATGAGTCTAATGTGCTTGATTTCATACAATCGTTGGGCGCTAAAATATGTAAAGAAAATCTCATGAGCGACCAAAACTTCTATGAAAGATACCTAACGTTATTTCCCGTATTTTCAGTTCATTTAAAAGCTTGTCATTAGATTGGTTTTTTTAATATAAAAAAATAGTAAAAACTATTTGTCGAAAAATTAAGACTCTCAACTGATGCAAACACTAGACCTTTTATGTCTCTATGAATTATTTTGCGTTCGTGTAAGTAGCTCAGTCCTTCCAAAATCTGTTTTGTGAATATGCTTGCTTCCCATTCTTGTAGTCCGTGTTTACTTTCAGAATATTTACGCAAAGACCCCTGGAGAAAATGTATTCCTTAATAAAAGATATGTGCTGGAAACATGATTATTCAATACTAAAAAATTTAATATAAAAGCTTTTGAAAAATATTTAAATGTACCTGCTCCATGTATCTCATAAAAATTAAAAGGGTGTTTTTGTATGTACTGGCGCCGATAAATGGAACAATTCGTTTGTGGCTCCCTATTGTCTTCAATATCTCTGTTTCCGTTAAGAAGCTGTTCTGTAATTAATATTGTTTAAAAAAAAAGGAATATTTAATAACAAAAATTCAACTTGCATAACCCTTAATAAAAGAATGTCAAGCAAGCGCAATGTGTCCTTATAAATCAGAACATCATTAGTGTAGCCTATGTTTGCTCTGAGAGATCTCTGAAGGCAGTAGAATTTATTTTTAAAATAAATTCAACTTGTAAATAATTCATTAAGACAAGCCACAAGCGTTAGTAAAAACTAACAAACAATGTTAGGGAATAGGAAGCCGCATCCTTACTGTCAGCAGTAAAATATATTTTGAAAGTTAATATTTTGTTTACATTTTGTTAATAAGTTTAAATTCAAATAATTACTGACCAAACATTTCTCACTGTTAACATCCAAAATAATCTCCTTGACGGCATATTGTATTTGACTTTGCTCTTTTAAAGGGTGCACAGTGTACACTGTTCCAAAGCCACCCCCACCTATTCTCACACCATGTTTCCAGTCTGGTTATACAATAGGATTTATTAAGCGTATTTAATGCTTATAGTACATACGTGATTATTAGACCTATATCTAGTTCTACTCTGTGTAGGTCTATACGCCTAGGCATAGAGTAACAACTCATTTTATTTGAATGTTGTTATTTTAGAGCAGTTTTTTCCCCACAATATAAACAAAAAGTCTTTCGCAATTATTTTATCTAATTAAATACCTTTTCCAATGAGTCCAATGATTTCTTCGACATTTTGATCTGCTTTATCTTTAGGTAACTGGTGATAGACAAACATTTCTAATATTTATAGGTGCATGCTTTTTATGTATATTTAAATGTAAATAAATCAGGCAAATCTAGCAAACCATGTCCCTCTCTTTTTGCGTGTGCTGATCAGATATGTAGCACAAGAAGTTCCTTTAAGTAGTTATAAACAACATTACTCTTACTCTAAATCTTAACTGTTTGATTTTCGTGTGCGTATAAAATGCATATGAAGATGTGGCTAATATACTGTTACAAATATTGATGTTACAAATATTCTTTAAATATAGACTAACATAAATACATGTAATATTTCTACAACTATTTAAAAAAATGCACTAACACTAACAACAATTTCTATTTATACGAGTATTTGCAGAGTAATCAACACTAAATTATAAGTGACTTAGCAGTTAGTAGTATACCGTATTATATATATATATATATATATATATATATATATATATATATATATATATATATATATATATATATATATATATATATTATAATAATAATAATAATTAATCTACCTGTTCTGTCTTTCCTTTATCTGTAGGCCTACACAACACGAACAGTCGACCTACTTTCTTTAACGCGAGTTTTCATGTCGGCAACCCAACACAGCACACCACTGAAACAGCCTGATTGTTTAGTTTAGCTCTACCAGTGATTCTATTTTAAACCAGGTCATAGTCCGAGACTACCTATATTTTACAAGCTATGCACTGTCGACAGCAGCTGGTCATGCGTTTATCTTAACATGCATTATACGACTTTTATTAAGAAATTTTCATGAAAAATGTAAACAAAAATGTTTGAGACAGAAACATTGGTTTATTCAGTTAATGGACAAAAACTGTTTCTGTGAGTAATATTTCAAATAAAACTCAGTAGACTGGTAAACAGACATTTTTCTCCGGGGAAGTATTGCGCTTGAAACTTCCGAGGGAGGCAATTAAATTTCCGGGAGGGGGAGGCTGACAATGTTCAAAGTGTATGTATTCTATATACTATAAATTTTGCTCCAGGGAGGGAGGAGAGGGGTGGATGCCTAAAATAAAATTTGCTGATAAAGCACACTTAAAAACATGTACGGACAACGGCCTTCGAACTCCTTAACGGCATGCGTCCATAACAAACAGAACATAAAGATTCCTCTTTAGACCTAGCCAACCATTTTGCAGGTAAAGTAGAGTTCATATTTGTTACACTCAGCTTTCAAATTATTTTTGGGGCCAAGTTTAACATAAATAAAAACAAAATCCACAAAGCGAAATTGCAACAGTCAAGTATAATTTCCAACAACTACCAGAGAAACAGTGAACACGGAGAAAAACTGAGAGCATGCTACGCTAAGTTGACGTTACATCACACTGCTTACACACTACCGTTCACACACTTCTTTTTCACGCTCGCACACCACTTTCAAGGGAAGCCACTCTCACACACACTTTATATAAACATTACGTCACATGTTTCTTTACCAGAGCTTTACGTTTCTTTACGTATCAGAGCTGGATGGAGTAGTCACGTCCTACAGCGACGCGTCCAAACTGATATCCGAACTAGAGACCATAAGACTAGCAACCTAACCCTCTACCATTCAACCACCCCGTCTCTCTTACAAACCGATCACTCCGTTCCCCAAAAAAACTACACCATTGCCAAATGCATATCCCAATAACCGCCCACAGTCCAGCAACTTACAACTTCACCTGCCTCTCATGTTTTCTCACACAATCTTTTAAATTAGGTCTAAAAGTTTATTTTTATTTCGTAGATTAGTATGCATGTTCTGACTACTTAAACACTTTAGTCACGACATTACCACGTTATCAGCCTAATTCTTTCTTACTTTCTACTACAGCTATCCGTTATCACCATCTTCTTACAAAAATCAATAAATAATTCTCTAACATATAATATTCACAATAAAATATGAGTACTTTATTCCCTGCTAAATGTGCGACCTTTATTAACGAGAAGGCAGTAACCTGAGACCTCCCCCCCCCCCTATTTTAAAGGCTACCAGTTTTCTCTTATAAATTATAGTAGTCCTAAAATTTACTTACTATGTAATTGTTTGTTATTTACTAGACATTCCTATCTTTTAACACTTTGGGGATTAGAGCCATATTTGTCCAATTATTTCAAAGTATTACCAAAAAAAATGTTGACAACTTATAGCTTTTGAATTTGTTTTATATCATAATTACGTCATAGACTTCATAGAAACAAGGCTTGTATTAATATGTATGAATTAGTTTAGTTTTCATTATGGAAACTTTCTCTATTTAAATCGCTTGCAAATTTTTTATACAAAAAAAAAAAAAAAAAAAAAAAAACTACTGATGATTTCTCAAAGGGTTTCTATCTTTCAAGGTATTATATTTACATTGATATTTCATTAGCGTGCCAGCCGCCAGAAAAATTCTGACAAAAAATTTAAGTTGGCTTCATCAATATTTTCCAATCCAATGTGATTTAAAACGTGACCTCATTTTCTAAAACTGAGTTATTTAAATTTAAACAATTCCGACGCTATTTTTGGATCATATTTGTTGTTGTACGGGCGTGCCAACACTACGGCTCAGCACACATTAGGGTGTACTGTATAAAAGTCATAGCTGAAGGAAAATATTTTTTTATAATAATTACCGGGTGCTGAGGAAAACATTCAAATGAATTCGCTCATCTTTGTTGTTTCCTTCACTAATAATTCAACTTGCTTAACAATGTGTACACAAATTTTAAAAATAAATTAGGGCAAGTCGCCGTGTTTTATGCCTGTAAATATAACTTACTAATGTATATTTTCCTAGGTAACCCATACACATTTTTAGGTTTTATGTGTTGCTTAAACATCCGTACATTTGACCATAAGGGCTTTGACCACAATTTTAAAAAAAATTAAAATAAACTGTAATTTATTGTTTAAAATGTTATGTTTACAATTTTATTTGACAATTCATTGCTCGTCATTGCTAGCAATTGGCAGGTAATACATACATGTCATTATATACTTGTATTCGATCCATATAAACAAACATACACTCAACACAGATTATATAACATTTACAACGTTTCACAAACTAAAGGCGTCGATCTATTAGAAAATAGAAAGCGCATTTTATTAATATACTAGTATCAAACTATTATGAAACTATTATAGTCAAAAGATCACTAGTATTAGTGTTAATTTAAAGAAAGATGTGCTAGTATCTTATTGTGTCTGATTTACTTTTTCGAGAGGAATCCTGAATAGCATATTGTCTTCTGCTTGCTTTATGCATTTGATATGACATGGAAGCGCCTTATAGTTGGTTAACTACATTGTAGGAGAGAAGAGGTACTGTAATTTAATCCTTTACAAATATGTGTTACACCATCAATTAAAAATAAGGCAGTTTTATAGTTTTCCGAACTACCGCGGAAGCGAAAACGCCGGTTAAATTAACGGAAACAAATTTCTGTTGATTTTTCGAAGATTTACTATTGAGGTATTACATTTATATTTATACTTTATAATTTTTCCATTGTTTTTGAAAAAAAAAGTTTTATGTTTTTCATGGGACATAATTATGAAATGAAATCATAAAATGAAAGTTTATTCATTATGTAAATAGGAAAATAACAAAAAATCGTGTTCTAAATGAAGAGCCCATTGATTTTTAGTTATATAAACTCTTGCTAATTTGATAGCTTGTTAAAACGATTGTAGATAAAACAGTGAATTAAACATGAAAGAGAAGGGGTTTCCTGTCCTACTGATTGGAACAAAATGTGAACGGATTTTGCAATATGATTTCACGTGCTTTAAATAATGAGAGACTGCTGGTCCGCTGAAACTGATTGTTGGTAATGCAATGCCAAATTAAATAAACCGGGAGTGATCTCCCCTAAACTTTCTCGAATATTCTAATATAACACTACGTGGGATGTCAACTCGGAATATAAACATGATTTTTGTTTACTTAAACTTTTAAAAATAGAATAAAATCTAGTAGAAAAAAAAATTGCGCACCAAGCTAGCACCAAAACCAAATGTGCGTATTAGTGCGCAATATTATTAGTACTTTATAAATTTACATGCGTATTTTGAGAAATCGGAAATAGCGTAAATTAGTACTTCCGGTCAACGGAAATTACTCAAAATTTGATAGAAGGTAGAAAATTAGATCTTTTGCTTACGTGTGAAATTTCATTTATCTATCGAAATTAGTACTCAAGTTATAGGCTTTTGAAAAATTCAAAGTAGAAAAAGTACCACATCCGGTTATCGGAAATCGCTCAAAAGTTGATACGGATCTACGATTTTGATATAATACTTATATATGAAATTTCATCAACCTAGCTGTAACGGTACTCAAGTAATCGTGTTTACACACAGACAGACAGACACAGACACACACACACACACACACAGACATACGGACAAGATTGCAAAATTATGTTTTTCCGTATCAGTGAGGTGTAAAACGTCGAGATTTGTGAAAATCTCGATTTTTTTTTTTTGCACTATTACAAGACTTTCTCTATACTTCGTATAATCGAGAAAGTAAAAATTGAAGTCCGATGGTATTTAATTTGTAAAAGAGACAAGAATTCCATTCTGACAACAATGAAGTATTCCATCTTCTATAGGCCTACATCAAATGATAGGCAGAGCTCGAATGTTGGGGTTAAATGAAATTAAATCCTCTCAAGCCATATTCATAGCAGCGAGAAGTGCAAATCGATTACACAACCTGAACCCAAGTCGATACATCAAAGGAAAAAAACGCATTAGGCGTGTGCAATGTGCAAGAGAAAAGACTGAGAACAGGGCTGACAGTATGTGCGATATCTGCCATGTTCACGTATGTTAACAATATCACATAACTGCATCTAGAAGTTCCATTAATGGATCATAATACACGCATAAAACAAATAAATGTGTTCTAATCCCTAATATTATTTTTTTAATGTTCCAGGACAACTCATAGCGTTTGAACACTTTTGAAATCAATAATTTGGATATATTTTATACTTTAAACTTTAAACTATTTTCAATACATTTTCCTGACTTCCATTAGGGACAAATATCGGAATCTATTAAAGATTAGGCAAACCATCACCTTTAAAAAAAGATATATCTACGAATCATTTTACTGTTAAATTATGCACACATAAAATTATTCATACAACCCTGACGGTCCGGGAAGGGTGTTTGAATTACAATCGAATTTGAATTTGTTTTAAATATAAAACAAGTTAATTAGAAAGTCTAGTGACAATTTAAGCGCTATTTCCTTATGTTATCTAAAAATAGCTCTGACGTATAATGTTGGGGTGCGTTCAAGCTAGGAGAACGATCGGTTTGTAGGTGTTTATGTAATTTTAAAGTTTGTGACCGAACGAAAGGATATTTTTGAAAACTTTCTTCTGCAATATTGTTCTAAATTATGGCAGAAATCGATTGGTAAATGTTTCAAGTCGCTAAGAGGTCTGGTTGCCGAGATATGGGCCAAAAACTGAATTTTTTTGAGGTTTTTTGGTTTTCCGAGAAATCCTGGAAGGAATTCCGGGAATTTTTTTTTGCCCACTATC
The DNA here is from genome assembly GCF_028476545.2 of Physella acuta. Classification (NCBI taxonomy): domain Eukaryota; kingdom Metazoa; phylum Mollusca; class Gastropoda; family Physidae; genus Physella; species Physella acuta. The sequence continues at coordinate 1,168,307 of NW_026731636.1, forward strand.
ATCCTCGGGACTTGCTTAACAAATTTGCTTTGGAACTAGTCCTCGATATTGCTTCATTGAGGAGGAGATACGACTTAAAGCTGCGAACACACATCCATCCATTCCCAGAAAAGACGAGTTAATAAACGCAATTCTCCAGAATGGAAATTGCGCTAAAAATAGTGCATACAGTAATGCGTAAATATCAGCAATCATTACCTCATTCCCATACATTTACTATTTGAAGCCGAGCGCTGATTAATGACAATTAAATTGGTTGATTTCGGGGTTTAAAAAAATGAAGTAGCAGAAATATGACAAAAGATTTTACAATTGAACCCAATTAAAAAGGACATCAAGTGATAGCTCTAAAATATCTTCAGCTATGTTTCTCGCTAAAATATAAAGACACGCTTGAAACCAAAACATTCCTACCTCAAATATCAGGGACAGAGGCGTAGCGACCCTTCCCGGCGCCCGGGGACATACTTTCAATTTGGCGCCCCCTTGGGAGCAAACTTTCGATTTGCACCCCCCCCCCCCCCCCCTCGAACTTTTCATTTGAACCCCCCCCCCTCAAACTTTCAATTTGGCGCCCCCCTAAGGTCGGCGCCCGGGGACATATGTCCCCCCCCGCCCCCCCCCCCCCCTCGCTACGCTACTGATCAGGGACGAATCGTTATTTAATTAAGAATAATGCTTTAGCATCTTGAATAGTCAGCGTCATTGCATTAGTATATGTAGGCTATTTACTTAAATCAGCATCTGACGGACTAATTAAAGTGTCTCTGCTAAATAAAATAAACAACAATACTGTATCTGCCGTATGAAGATATGTGACGTAATTTAAGTGTCTTGCTTTATCAGACAATGGAAATATGATAAATCGTAACAAATGTTTTACATCGTCAAGGGATGAAACCCTTGGGTTAATTAAAATTTTCTCTGCTAAATAAAATAAACAACAATACTGAGTATCTCTTTTTTCGGGACGGGGGGGGGGGGGGGATGGGTTATATGCCGATGAGTGACGTAATTTAAGAGTCTTGCTTTATCAGTAAATAAAAATGGGAAAAATCGTCAACACAAATTTACATCGTCTAGGTATGAAACCCTTGGCACATCGACGGAAACTCCAGTGATAAATATAGACTGGGTTTGCCGGTCAGCCATATTGTTCGGGAAATCCCAATATGAGCTCGCTAAAACCTAATACGTGTTAAATTACTGAAGGTACTACTGGTAAGTCAATTGTAAATAATAACAAAACAATCTAAGATTAGGATGAATTAAGGTCTGGTAGTGGTATATCTAGTATTTTTTAGAATATAATGGGCCAATGATATGAAATAAGTAGGCCTATGTAGCTTATATCTGTTATTTATGATTAGCCTATTTATTTGACAGCTTAGGGTTCATCCATTTATGACATCCACACGGGGTAAGGAGGGGGGGGTATGACAATTTTGTGGACGAGTGTGGACTAGGGGGGGGGGTTCAGATCCTTGTGGACGCCCACATGTTGGATTTTACATTGAAATAAAAAGAAAATCGGCAGCTCTCCTGTAAAATATGACCCAGTTAAACCGGTGAAAAAACGTGTCAGAAATGTAACTGTTGTCGCCTAATTTTTAATCACAAGCGGTAAGGGGGGGGGGGAGGCATAGGCTGCGGCAATTTTCTTAAACAATTCACGGCGATTCAAATTTATTTTGAAACATTTGAAACAATTGAAACATAGTTTAAAAGCATCTAGACCTAGACAATAATACATTGTGTAACCAAATCACAGTAAGCGAAATCATCAAGTCGAATTAAAGCATAAGACGATGTAGAACATGTCTTTTTGTTGAAGTAATGAGCTCAAAATAACCAGATTAAAATTAAATATTTAAATAACAGAGCATGCAGACTGTGCTGGCTTAGTCATCTGTCGCGGGTCCCACGGTCAGCGTGACCACGTGAAGGAGGGGGAAAGAGCTGGTTTGAACTAGAGAAGCACGAATTTAAACAAAAACATTTGTTGCATCTCTGCTAGAATTAATCCTTTATTTTTAGGCCCATAAGCCATGTATATTTTACAGCCTAGCGAAGTTGATAAATAACGTCACGTTAATTAACTGAATTTTACCCTCAACCAAAAGCGTCACTGTTTACTGCACATTACACGGCAACATCCTTACGAGTACTAGCCTGAAGCCCACCTTTCCCTCTTCAAAAAAAAACATATTTAATGATTTTGTTTTTTGTATGACAAGCTTTATGTAAAATACTAAGTAAAATCGAGACGTACGCAGTTATAATTATTTTCCACTTTTGAATGTCTAAAATATACTTCTCTATGGTTTTTCTAGACATTTCAGAAACCCTGAACCTTATGCAATGAATAATTTTTTGGTGAGCGAGAAATAAAGTACACAGATATGGATGTCATAAACCCGAGGAGGCTACGACTTATAAATGTTTCGATTGCTAATATTATAAGGCGTCTTACGAGCGCAGATGATATAGTATTAACACATTTCTTTCCATTCAAAAAATGAATGTTTAATACCTTGCAGTTTTCGTTTGACATGGCAACAACTTTTAAAGTATATCAAGCTGTTATCTATAAGGCCATATGTATACGTAGTCATTTTAAATTTTGTCTTACTAATTGAATTGCAACATACCCGTTACACGTTGTAAAATTAACACATTTGCAATAAGTTATGAGAGTTTTACTAATCTTTTGTGGTCATCCACATTGATTTGGGGTGGGGGTGTGTGAAAAATTCAATATTTTGCATTAATGTGTATTTTCGATGTAAAAGATATAGTTTATCTTTGGTTTAAACTAGAATATCAATATTAATAGTTATCAAAGATAGTATAAACATTATTAATTCAATTTGACAAGGAAAACCACAATTGATACATTTTTCCTTTATTTTTTATTTTTAACGAACATTACATCATTTTAATTATGATGAGTGGGGTTTGGGATAAGTAAATAAACAAAAACATTTCATTTCAATAGTTAAACAATAAAATCTCGACAAGTAAAAATATATAAATGTGATGATAACCTAAACATTTATTTAAACGCTGAAAAATTGACCATGTTAGCACACATCGTTGTTGTATATGCGAAATAAATCGCATAACATGTTCAGTTTTAATGTCTAACGTACACAGGAACGTCAATTATTGATGTCACATGGTAGGCGGACACATATTAGAAATAATAATGTTACACTGAAGGTTGACATATTGTGAAAACAAAAGTAATGTTACAAAAGTAATGTTAATTATTTTGAAAATAATTAAGTTACACTGAAAGTCGATAAATGTTGAAAATAATAATGTTACACTGTAGGTTGGCGCATGCTGAAAATAATTTTACACATGTTGAAAATAAAAAATCTATTTCATCTTACCTAAACAACATAGCTAATTTTCATTAAACTAATTTTCATTTTTTACATTATGTATCAAAATTGTACAGGTCTACTGACTAAAGTTTTATTATACAATAACAAAAATAATTGAGATTATTATTCTTTAAAGTATTCTTTTAGATTTCAAATTCTTTACGAAATGCTGTTACAATATTTTTTGCAAATATAAATGACATTTTATTTAACTGACAGCGGCTGATTTTATCCCCCACAACATGAAGACTATAATCAACGTTATATGGATCGGTCATGTTTTTCTCCATCTCGGCCTGCGTTTTTTCAAAAGCCTTCTTGAACTCAGATATTTTGTCAGTTAACCTTTCCCTCAGATAGCGAGCTCTGTGTTGTAGTCTATCAGCGATGTCTATTTTATCAGCCTCTAACATGTCTTCTACTTCTTGACAAAGCCTGCAAAAATAACTGCAATGACTTGTACTTTAGCCGTTGATGGTAGGGAAAATAACAACCTTTCACGAACTGGTTTGTTGTTTCTAAAATTTTTCCAACGTGTACGGTTCTTGTTTTAAACTTAATTGATTCACCAATGCCAACACGTTATTACTACATTGCTGTTTTGTATTGTCGTCACCTTTATTACACATCAACATAAACCGTTTGTTGCAAGCCTTATACAAAAGTTCGAGGTAGCCATCTTGCCAAGCACACCCTTCTTTGAATGTAAACAAATTATAATCATCACTGAAAATATCACCGTGTTTAAACAAAACAAAACAATATTTTCTTAAGAAATCATGTCCAAAATATTCATTTAAATGTGTAAGTAAGTCATGATCCTGCTTGGTGTATCTGAAACCATATCTTAGCACAATTAAGAAAGCATTAATGCATACATCAATTCTATTCATAACTTCTTTTGTATAATTACGAAATCTGATCATTTCTTCAAAAAATACAAATGTTTTCAACAGATGGAGCCTCAAATACATTAATAAAATCTCTGTTCTTAAGCTCATATCCAAGAATAGAATCCTTGCGATGAGATGGTACAACTCCTGCCATCAAAGTATTTTTACAGGAAGATTTTCCGTAACTTCTACCAATGAGCATAACATTCAATGTTATACCTGCAGTAGAAAGTAAACACATTTTGTAATAATGCACTAAACAACGGAATAAGTAATTTGTTTATGACAGAGAAATAGTTTCAGAAACATTCACTTAAAAAATGTTACTTAAGATATTAATATTGTTAAGGTTCGCTATTTGAGAGGTTCTAGCACGTCTATTATACTCTGTCTAGCCAATTACAGTTCATTCTGAAATGAGACGAGATCAAACTATCCAAATGACTTCTTATAAGACGCTATATACCTCTACTGTTAATGCCACAATGCAAATACATACAACGACTTGTACAATAAGATCGTATTACTGGATTACATAACGGCATCACTCCAAGACTACAAGAACAAGACTCCTATCTAACCTCTTCCCCGGCAACAACGAACTCACACCCAAAACGTCACTTTCTTGCGTACTGCGTCACACATTCACTCGTTCAATATACGGCCACGCCATCAATCATGCGCATCAATTGCCTAGTCAAACATGCATTACAACAAATATCAAGTAGATATGTCTGCCTTACAAAGATACTTGTATTTTTTTTTACGTTTCCACCATACCATAGAAATACGTGCAGCCCTGTGAAAAACTTCACTAGAACAATTGCTATCTAAGTTAAGGACGTTCTAGACCAGGGGTTCCCAACCTTTTTTTACTCTAGAGCACATTCTAAAATATCGGTAGGGTGGCGGGCACCACCTATTTTAAATCGACAAACTCCTTCCAGAGGCGTAGCGACCTTTCCCGTCACCCAGGGACAAAACTTTCGATTTGCACCCCCCCTTAAACTTTCGATTTCCATCCCCTTCAACCTTTCAATAATGTTTATGAAAAAAATTCTGTCTCTGTCGAATAGTGAGAGGCGGGCACATACGAGTCGTTCGGCGGGCGCCATTGCGCCCGCGGGCACGGGGTTGGGAACCCCTGTTCTAGACAATGCGTTCATAAAGGGAATAAATGTATTCTCTCCATTGATATTTTTTATTGTTTAATGTTCCAGAACAACCCATAACGTTTGATCACTCTTAAAATAAAAAATATTAATTGATATGATATCGAAAACTATTACAGGTATCGACAAACTGTCATCTTTAAAAAAATACATGTCATTGTACTGCTAAATGCATGCACACGTGTATTTAAAATTGTGCGTAAAACCCTTATGGTCCTGAAAAGGTAAATGTTTGAATCACATTTTTTTAAAAAAATATCAATGAGGTGAATATTCTCTTGAGTAAATATCATCAGCCATCATTTCCTTCCCAGACACTGATTACTTAAGCCGAGCGCTCGTTAATCACAATACAATTGGTTCATTTCGGAGTTTAAACAATACACAATTGCAGAAATCTGACAAAAACTTTACAATTGAATGGACATCAAATGATAGTTCTATACTATCTTCAGCTCTATTTCTCGCTAAAATACAAAGACCAGCTTGAAACCAAAACAGTTATATTCCTACCTCAAATATCAGGGACGAATGGTCCTATAATTATGAATAATGCTTTAGTATAGTATCTTGAATCCAATTTTTACCCGGGGTCAAACTTTCGATTTTCAGCCCCCCCCCCACCTCAAACTTTCGATTTGCATCCCCCTCAAACTTTCGATTTGCACCCCCCCCCCCCCTCAACCTTTCGATTTACACCCCCCGCCCCTCTCAAACTTTCGCTTTGCACCCCCCCCCTTCAAAACTTTCGATTTGCACCCCCCTCAAACTTTCGATTTGCACCCCCTCATACTTTATATATATGTACCGAGGGGTCTATGGGGGGGGGGGGTTATACCCCCCATAACCACCCCTGCCTACGCCACTGGGACTAAGTACAGTGTCTCTGGTACATTAAGAAAATGCCATTTTTTTTAAAGAAGGGGGGGGGGTATGCCGAGCCGTGACGATGATAGAGGAAAAATCGTCAAAACAAATTGACATCGTTTAGGGATGAAACCCTAGGGATATTTTGACTTACTCAAACTATGGGGAGAACTAAAGATAAAGAAAACTCCAGTGATAAATATAGACTGGGTTTCCCAGTCCGCCATATTGTTCGGGAATTCCCAATATGAGTTCATTAAAACCTAATACGTGTTAAATTACTGAAGGTACTACTGGTAAGTGAAATTTAAACATTAATCAAATAGTCTAACTAAGGTTAGGATGAATCAAGGTCTGTAGTGGTGTATCTAGTGTAGCTATGTTTAGAATAAAATTGGCCATTGATATGAATCAAGTATGTAGGCTATATTTTCATTTAGGATTAACCTATTTATTGAACAGTTTAATGTAACAAATAATGAAAAGCTGTCGCAGAATATAATTTTATAATAATACTATATATTATTATGTGTTAATAATAATTTCATCCTAACACCTACTTTTGCAAGTAATAACACTATACCAAACCTAGACGAAATGAATTATAGTTACACAAGCTTAATAGAACAATGTAGCAACACTTAATGACTATTTTTTTTTTAAATTATTATAATTATTATCATAGTATATAAGTAAATAAATTATTGTAATAGTACTAAACGCCCTCTGGCTGTTTTTCTTGTTTACAGTTAAGTAACGTGTATGTTTAATAGACAAACATTAGAATTAATATGAATTCTAATTGTATCACTTTGAATTAAAACACAACAACATAAAAAATCACTTCTATCATACACAAATATATTATCTAAATTAGAGTTATAATAACCACATTAAAAAGTTGTAGATAGCAATAGCCACACAACAGTTTTTTCATAAATTAATTGTGTAGCTTAATCAATCATATAGGCTATATTTATTCTACATTTTCAAATATATAGATACATATCTTTCTTTGATTTGAAAGCCTTTTAAGATAACCTATCTTCGACACGCAGTTGCGCTCAATGTTACAGTCACACATCACACATTATTTTATTCGAGTAGCCTCAGGTAAGAGCTCTAGAAATAAATTAGACTAGTTGAAATGCCTGTTATTTCTTTATGTTTTGGTAGATTTTTAGATGATATAAATAGTTGGCTCAGTGAGTCCATATATGGTGTGTAAATATTTAGAATTGTTGGAACTGGCAATAGTAAGATCTAATCGTTTGGTTAATCAACTCTATATTTTTGAAGACTACATCCTGAATCTAGGTCTAACCCGGACGATGAAATATTACTCTTTGTCAACATTTATATTTCGTTAACGACTACTGCTTCCAACCCTCAGATTGTTTTCCATAAATATACGTTTAAAGTTCTAAAATAGCTAGTAACAAAACATTTTAAAATTTAAAACTTGAATTTTAAATGTTGGCAGACGAAATTAGCCAATTACAGAGATAATGAGAGAGAGAGAGAGAGAAAGAGCGAGAGAGAGAGAGAGAGAGATGAAATGCTGATGGCATGCAGAATATTTCTTCCAGTCATCTCTTCGGGGGGACGCCAAATCCTCCCCAACCCATCGAAAAATGTCTACCACACCACGAACGAAATAGGATTTATAAAGGAATATTTACTTTTAGCATTGTCCACCCTCACCCCCCACCCCGCCCCCGGGGAGAATAAAATCTGGAAAAAACACAGATTGCCATGAGATTTTGGGAAAGTAATGATTTTCTAGCGGCGTCACTCCGGCAAGGTACGATTGTTTTCCATTTACCGCATAAACAAATTAAAGTATATGTGTCTATGGGTGTGTCTGTATTTCATTCATTACTATATCTTTCCTCCGATAACTATTAAACTTTGAGAGGTTGATAAATATTTTCCAATGAAGGTTTCTGCGAAAAACAATTTGGATTCACCAAAAGCATTATGGCGTTTACGTTTGCTTTTAAGAGTGTGGTACATTATGGGTAGAATCGTTGACTAAATCGAACTGAGAGCGTCGACCGGAGACAGGTGTTTAGTGACCTGCAGCACTTAAGCTCCATATTTAAACAGCACCCTGGAAAAGAGACACTTTGGCACACGATATTCAATGAGTAAACCGAATTTAAGACTGTACCCGGCTCACTTGTAGTAGTTTAAGCGGTGGCTTACTAGAAAACTCCGCGACGCTTGCGTTTAAAAAAACACGATTAAAAACGCATTAATGAAATCCTTAATAAACATTGCGTTAGCCTTTGATCTGAATCCGAGGGACAAGTACTTTAGTTTACAATAAACGGATTTTAAAACATTGCATTTTTGTTGTGCGATAAAACGCGTGGAAAAACGTTGGGGCTGATTTAATACAGCTTTTATTTTTTGAAGCCAGCTTATTTTTTAGGAATTTTTTTTCGTTTAAAGTATGCTGCTACATTCACAAAAGTGGTTGTTTATTATTTACATGCAATGGTTTGATGATTTAGAATGTAGGCACATGGTTGGTATTAGAGCAGCACATTGTTTTGTAAAAACTTACATTTTATAGTATATGCACTTATATTAATTTAAATTGTTCATTTTCCAGAGTTATAGAGCAAATTATAGGTCTTCTATGGATAGCTTAGCATAATTGGTGGCAATAAGGTATACAGTTGACCACGTCACAAAATGGATGAGCCGACTTTAGATCCAGAATATTTTGAACGGCTCAAGCCTCTTTTTCTAAAGCTGTTTAGAAAATTTGTCAAACCATCAAATGTTATTCATCTACTTCAAGAAAGTGAAATGTTGACTGAAACTGATCTGGTAAATAGAATTATTAGGTTAAAATGATAGTTTAAATCTTTACACAATTAATTAATTAATTAATTTGTGTATAATTATGTATTATATATATATATATATATATATATATATATATATATATATATATATATATATATATAAAATATATATATATATATATATATATATATATATATATATATATATATAGGGGAAAATAAGTGATTCGCACTTCCTAAGCATAAGAATACATTTAAAAAATCTACAAGACATAAAAGTTTTTACACCTGAAGAAAATGATTTAAATGATTATTTTTTTTTAAAATAGGACATTAATTAAGACAAAAAAATTACAAATGGTACTAAGTTCCCGCAAAGGGGACCAAATAGTACAACTTATGAAGCATTAAAATACTAACGGCATGAAGGTACTATTTTTAGCACCAATGTGTAATATATATATATATATATAATATATATATATTATATATATATATATATATATATATATATATATATATATATATATATATATATACTAGCATTTAGGTTAAATTATATATGTTTAAGTTCCGTCCACGTTAGGGATAAATTATAGCGTTGTCACTTTGGGGGCTTGAACGGATTAAAGTCATTTAAATGAATTTAAATGGAAACATACAAGCTATTTGACATTAGAGAACTGTAGCTTAACAATATAAACTCGTTTCTCGAGGTGCCACTATATTGATAAGTCATCATTTAAATTTCATATATGTTTGAAATGAATTTAAACTTTCAAGAAATTATTCAATTTTCCATTTTTTTTCTCCGTTTACCTTTGCTTGTATTCATAGAGCGAGGAAACTTTCACGTTTAACTTCTTAACGCAGTTACGTCCCTTTAGAAAGTAAAACAGTTCAACTTTTAAACCCTTAATTTTACATTATTGAGAATCCGGATTTTTTTCTAGGTGTCGTCTCCGCCCCCAGAACTATGCCTTCACTAAATAATACGTTTATTTAGCTTCTGCAAAGCGCCGATCTTAGTTTGTTTTAAAAAGTTGGTACACTATTGATACGGTAGGCTACTATAAACGTTTACAAAATTGAATTAGTCGAGTCCGCCGCGCCCCGATAGGGACGGGATTTCTCGTTTCTTGCTATCCTGTAACCACTACGTCACCTACTTTTGTTAAAAATAGCACCCTACATTATGGATTCGGGGACACACGGCATTTAACGAACCAAACCTGTAGCTATACCCGGTACCACTTAGGTAGTGTAACTAGCGGCTGGCGAGAGGGTCCCGTGACGCCTCAGACACCTGAGTGGTCGACATGGAACTTTCTTCCTCTCTATTAGGGAGGTTGATTTTACGTGCAATCAAAGCTCTAAACATCAAGTCCTGTTGCGTCTGGGAGTTAGTGCAAACAAACTATCGCCAACACAACTGTGATCCAAGAAATGTAACGCCTGCTTTACATTTAAATTACTCCGTTTAGAAATCATGATCCAGCGCCTAAATGTCACGGGCAGGAAAAACTTTAAAAGATATTTTAAATAATGTTATATACTCTACTGTCACGCGAAGCTACCTTATGGGCAGCTAAATTGTGCTTTAATTAAGGTAGAGTAATTTCTTCCACTGCCAAGAGAACTAATGCACGAACTTGATTACTATATGAATAATACTGTCACAGCAAAAATTGTTATGTAGTAGTTGTAATAAGAAGTCTATTTTGTAATATAATGAAGGACCGATGATAACGTGACAAATGGATGTGTGCAGCTTACCAGTGGCGTAGCCAGGATCGTCTCAAGGGGGGGTAGGGGTTCCAATTTTTACCCGGGGACAAACTTTCGATTTCCACCCCCCCCCCCCCTCAAACTTTCGATTTCCACCACCGCCCAAATTTTCGATTTGCACCCCCCCCCTCAAACTTTCGATTTCCACCCCCCCCCAAACTTTCGATTTGCACCCCCCCCCCCCCTTATACTTTTTCTATATACCGAGGGGTCTATGGGGGGGGGGGGGGTTATAACCCCCCTAACCCCCCCCCCTTCCTGCCCACGCCACTGCAGCTTACAGATTTCAAAATAGCAATAGATACCAGGCACAATGATATCTAGTGTTGACTCTGATAAGCTTCGGGCCCGCCAAATGTATATAATAACCAGGTTTTATAACTTCGTGTCAAGTTAATGTAAACAATAATAAAATTTATTACTAATTAAAAACAAAATTAATTATAATTTAAAAAGCGTAATAACACTGTTCATAAAATATAAATGTTTACACAGTAGAACATATTACAAAAATATGTGCCAATCGGGAATCGACGGTAACCTGTTGAAGATTAGGGGAGATGGGAGCTACTCTGCATGTAGTACGACTGAAGACAGATATAATTACCTTTTAATCTTCCTCTTATGGATTCCGCGATGGATGTGTCACATGCCCCTTTAAGACTCTTGGATAGGTCAAATACTAGATCTATCCCGATTAGAAATTCCAACTACCGGGTCAGGCATCGGTGGGTGAGCGTAAAAAATATAGAAGTAAATGTACTATTACCAACTTCTACTGCAACATATTTGGAAGTTGGACCTTGTGTGTATGTCAGTTAAAAACTAATTTTGATTAATCTTTTACATCGGTAGTCTTTAATTAACGTACACATCCTCATTCTAAAACTGTTTACTCTCTCTTTAGTCAGAGATCAAGGCAACAACTAACACTAAAGGTGAGATAGAAGGCAGTGTGCTACTGTTTGAGAGACTGACGCTGTACGAGGGCTGGTACCCACGTTTGTTGGAAGTTCTCCGTGACAGAGATGTCAAACTGTCTCATGTGGCTAGTGAAATGGAAGAGATCAAAGGTAGGCGGACACGTTCTTTGGCATAAAAAATGTGTTTAAAATGTAACTTTTACTTTTGATACCCTCTGGAATTAATCATTATAGTGAATATTTATAACGCTACATCATATTATTTACAGCATTGTATTAATATTATAATGTATGTGTATTACAGGCTCACTAGACACAGCTATTCAAGAAGAACAACAGGTAAACAGATTGATTTACAATAGTTAACCTATATGATATAGGGCTGGTAATTAGGTCACAACCAGTTCTACGGCTCAATAAAACCTGCATGAGCCATAGAACTGGTTCGTGCCCTACTTACCAGCCCTATTGCGTCATGTTGCATTTGTTCTAAATAACATCAATAAATTATTCAAAACCTAATAATTTTTTATTTGCGTTGATCAAAGAAATAAATACAATTTGTGAGGTTAATTCACTTCTCTTTCATTCATTCTCGACGTAGTTGGTTAGGCGACTAAAAAAAGTGTTAGGGAGTAGGCGTACAAGGTCTAAAATGTAGCCTACTTCAATATTGGCATTTTGACAATAATAATCATAATAAAAAATACAGTCTACTTCACTAAACAGAAAGATAGTATAGAACTTGTCTATTACTAACATGAAAATAAATAGCACACTTGAGTAGTGTGGAGAAGCCCTCGCCCCTACAACTAAGATCCAAACCTATTTTTCCGGATGTACATTTAAATTAAATAATTTTAATAACATGATAATATGCCTAAAAATACACGATTTGTAACGTTGAGATAAAAAACTTAATGTAATATTTACCCAACCTGAAGTGTAGGACTAGATTGCTAGAATGTACATATAATAAAATAATAAGATATTGTCTTCTATATTGCTTAAGCATTGCTTTCTGTTTATATGTATATATATATATATATATATATATATATATATATATATATATATATATATATATATATATATATATATCAGTAGTGTATGCAGCGGGGGAGCAGGGGGGAGCGGCCGCCCCCCCCCCACTCTGGCCATTTTCAGCAAAGTGGCGCCTTTTTGGAAACTTTTTAAACTCAAAGTTTTAAACAATGATATTTGCAAAAAATATTTTTGGTCGACACATCTATGTAAATCACAAGATTTCTTTTCATGCAGCAATTAAGCATTATTGTACTAGTCTAGTAGTGTCTACGTTTACAACACGTAGTAACAGCTGCATCGGTTTGCCATTCTAAAAATAACCATCACGATGCATTGCAATGTTTAAAAAACCTCTACGATAGGCAAGAAGGGTGTTAAGTTTAAGGCAACTGTATTTGCTTACGAATATTTGAATTAGAAAATGTTATACATTAAACTTCACACATAATTACTTTATATATATATATATATATATATATATATATATATATATATATATATATATATATATATATATATATATATATATATACAGTTTGAATCGTGTGATTAATTTAAAAAAAAATCACAATACAATTACAATACAGAAACAAAGACAACTGATGTGGCACCTCTATTTAAATTTACTTATGAGCAAACTGCGTAGTGGTGGGGAAATTTTGACAAGGTCAACAACGTCATCATGATGAAGTAGTAGTATTCTTACAGTTTGGGCGATAGCGATTACGATTACAAATTATATAAAACAGTTACAACCCTCCTCCATGGACCCCTCGGTAAAAAATAAATTTTGTCATAATACCACTTCTACTTATTTAAATCTATTTCTGTAATATATATTTGTGTAATATAAATTTATGTAATATATATGTATGTTTAGAACAGTCATCTAAAAACTGACGCTATGTTCACGCTGAGTTGGTTATTCCCCCCCCCCCCCCACATCACCACCACAATTATGTAGAGCGACATTAATGTTACACCTAGGTATATACCGGGTTGGATGATTGACCTAAAGTGACCGGACAGTGGCGAATGAAGTTGAACCCCCCCCCCCCCCTCCCAACCCACCCCGATCTGATCTGTTAAGTACATGTAGAAAAACGCGTAATGATGTACCAAAGTACCATGCCGCCAGAAAATTAGCTTTTTAAACGTAAAACTCTGTGAATATTGTTTTTGCAATTACCAGTAAAAAGGTGTGTGATCAATACAGTGATGTAACCTATACCTATCACTATGTTAAAAAATGAAAGAACACAATGAAGCAGTATATATAATATATAATAGCCCATATGCGCTCTTCTCTGTCTGTCTGTCTCTCTCTCTCTCTCTCCTCTCTCTCTCTCTCTCTCTCTCTCTGTCTGTCCGCAAAATATTTTCGCCGGACATCACATCAGAATCGGCAGCGATATATGAAGAACTTTATACGGACTTTTGTTGAAAATATTATGTTAGATGTTTTAAATGTAAAACCACAATGTTATTTAAAGAAGAAAAATAAAAAATAAAGGCGTATTTGAATGTAGAGAAACAGTATTATTTATGCAACCGGAAAGTATTTAATATTGGGACAAGAACGCATTTAACAATGACGTCGCTTATTGTTTACACTAAAAAAAAGAACACGAAACTGATGACGTCATCTTCCGAGTTTAGAATTTTAAAAAATGAACTATTTCATTCAAATATGATTTAGAGCTATGTACGCTATGAAATGTAGACTATACAATACGATTTTCTCGGCCTAAACTTAAAAAAATTGTTTTATCTAGGGCCTATTTGGATTCTAGATCAAGAGATTCTAGATCTAGACTAGATCTAAATCTACGCTACGTCGCTAAGATCTATTCTAGATCTAGATTTAGACTCTATCTACTGTAGAATCTATTCCAAAAATAAATTTCTATAATAAACTTTTTTCAGGACTTAAATATTTTATAGAAATCTTTGTTTGATTAGCAATGAAACTGGCTAATTTTGGGTAAAAAATTAATTTGAAAAAATAGGCATATTCACGTAAGTTATTTTTTTTAAACACTTCTTTTATTCTCCATCTTTTAAACGTACCTAAATCTGAGATGATAGTGTTCTTGATACTCCACAGGTGGTGCCGGATCGAGACAAACCAAGTCAAACCTAATTTTTTTTTTATATGTGAATTCTCCTATTTTAGACTATAAAGAAAGGAACTACTTTAGAAATCTTTGTTTATCTATGCAATTTGCTAATCTCTATAATATATGAAGCAAAGTTGTCGGGTGCCCTTCCCGGCGCCGCAGGCGCTTCAAATTTGGCAGGATCTTGCCTTGGGGCGACAGAATACGGGGGCTGGTGCCGGTTGGTCTAAGGGTCTACGATGAGGGGGTCAAAACAGACCTCGACTGACCGGCGCCTTATATGAGCTATAAATTGAAACAAATTTGTCCACGTAGGAACCTCTTCATAACTCCTGAGGTCGTAGACCGACCCTCGGGCGAATTAATTAAGCATTCAAATTCTCTATGTTTTTGAAAGCCTAAGCGAAGCTGGGCTACAAGCCTAGTTAAAAATAAACGATCTGAACTAAAAGACCGTTATATAGTTAAATGTAAGCTGTTATACTGTTATACCGAATGTTTTTCTATTATATCGAAAAGAGTGGTTTTATGCCGACTCTGATTTTTAAAACTTTCATTATGCTGTAATACTTTAGCATTTATGACAACGATAAATTAAATTCTGATTACAGACAAAAACATTTTGTAAAACACGAATAGTATTAAACAATTTCATTATATTCTAAAGTAATTATTTATTTGTTTTGACATTTTATATAATTAAATGTGTAGATACATATTTATGTTAAGAGAGTGATTATTTCCGCTATTTCACTTGTCTTAAATAATTTCCCAGGAATCGTTATGTAAGAATTTTTTTTACAAGAATTACAAACCAGATTGTGTTACGTTCATCGTTTTTGGTTGTAGTGCGTGTATATTTTTTTTTAAGATTGATACAATTTTTTGTTTTGTCGGCCTACTTTGTCTGTTTTTTCTTATTTCTTCAGAGTGCTACTTTCAATTTATTTTACATCATAGCAAAGAAATGACATACAGCTAGTAATTTTATATAAATATAAATATAAATATAAATATAAATATAAATATAAATATAAATATAAATATAAATATAAATATAAATATAAATATAAATATAAATATAAATATAATATAAATATAAATATAAATATAAATATAAATATAAATATAAATATAAATATAAATATAAATATAAATATAATATAAATATAAATATAAATATAAATATAAATATAAATATAAATATAAATATAAATATAAATATAAATATAAATATAAATATAAATATAAATATAAATATAAATATAAATATAAATATAAATATAAATATAAATATAAATATAAATATAAATATAAATATAAATATAAATATAAATATAAATATAAATATAAATATAAATATAAATATAAATATAAATATAAATATAAATATAAATATAAATATAAATATAAATATAAATATAAATATAAATAAATATAAATATAAATATAAATATAAATATAAATATAAATATAAATATAAATATAAATATAAATATAAATATAAATATAAATATAAATATAAATATAAATATAAATATAAATATAAATATAAATATAAATATAAATATAAATATAAATATAAATATAAATATAAATATAAATATAAATATAAATATAAATATAAATATAAATATAAATATAAATATAAATATAAATATAAATATAAATATAAATAAAATATAAATATAAATATAAATATAAAATATAAATATAAATATAAATATAAATATAAAATATAAATATTATAAATATTATA